>NW_019384798.1:876933-911611 GCF_000671375.1 Centruroides sculpturatus | reverse complement strand
AAGCACAGTTTATCATTTTGTAGCAATAATTATAAGTAAATAATAAAAAACAACGAGTAAAATGTGAAAATTAAGTCCAAAATTTTTAAATAACAAATTAAAGTAATAAAAATTGGTAAAAATGTATCAGTTTGATGTTTTATATTTAATTTTTTTTATATAATTTAAACTATAAATAGTTCTAAAGATTTTAAAAACTTTTTCATTTATAAAATATTTAACGTAATTTAATAAAATTCTACTTTAAAATATAGAAATATTAATTTTTTTTACTGGATAAAAGAGCAATCATTGGAAGAAACAAGGAAATTTATTGACAAGATTTTCTAAGAAGAATTCCGAAAAAATTCCTTGAAACATAAAAAAAAGACTTCATTAATAAAGTTTTAATTAGAATTAGCTAATAGGACAGTTTTTTCAAATTGTTAATAGCCAATAATTACGTGGGAAGCGTCAAGAGAAATTTAACGATATCCAATAACAAATCGGAACACGAAGAGAACTAGCTTTGATTGGGCCTTCATTTTAACCTTACAAGACATTTAGTATCTTTAATGATCGAACTGTGAATGTACTTAAAACATCAAGGGAGTCGTATTTACCGCTCTCAAAGCCAAAACCATTCTCTTTCCAAACACTTGTGACTCGGATAATGATTCTGCTATTTCTTTACTGAATAAGAATTAGATGGTTGCCAAGAAAAATCAATTTCTCTCATTGTATCGAACAACCATAAAATGCACTGATAAATTCAATTATTTACATTCTATTTTTCTACTTTAACGTCAAATGTATTGTTTATCATCAGAAAAAAAAAGTATATACCTGCATATTTATAGTCATTTTTCTCATAAACCATTTATCATTTTATAATGTACAGTACATCTATTATATAATGATGCTCCTCATGCTCCCTATAAATTAATACTTATTTTAATCGTTCGTACCTTTACACAGCCACTTTCTTCATAAATTAATGCTTATTTTAATCATATTCATCTATCATATATTCACTTTTTTCACGAAATGCTATTTATTTTAATCATATAAATGTGTTTTCCAGTCGTTTTCCTCATACATTAGTTCATTTTTAACAAATAGACCTCTTATACGGTCATTTTTCTTAATTACTTACTAGAATCATGTAAATCTATTATTATATAATCACTTTTCCTCATAAATTAGTGCATATTTTAATCATGTAAAGCTGTTACGTAAGCGCTTTTATGATATATCATTGCTTCTTTTCCTCACTTTCCTCATATATTTAAACTTATTTTAATCACAGAGATGTACTGTAAGACTATTTCCTCATATATCTTTACTTATTATTTTTTTTTTTTATCATGCAAACGTGTTATATAATAATTTTCTTCGTAGGGATATTGATTAAAGAATTATAAACGAAGACATTAGCTTTATTTCAATTAAATAAAGTTTAAAACTTTGATTTAAATCAATTTAAAGAGTAAAAACAGACGTAATTTTGTTTATTCTGATGAAAAAATAAAATATAAGAAACTCCATTATAAAATCCTTGCTTCAATGTGACTCTTCGTTTTAAAATAAAAGAATTCCTAGGTTTTGGTTACTCTTACGAAACATAATAAACAAAATATACCATATTAAAACTGATTGTAAACTACCAATTGCATGCCTTAGTTTCAGAATAACATTAGAATATAGATAAAAAGTTTAAGACTTCAAACCACACTAGATTTGTAGATAAAGCTGAGACAAACCGAAGAACAAAGCACGATTTTATTTTATTTTTTATCTTTAAGCACTTTAAAAGTCAACTTGTGTAAAGTATGTGTAGCTGGAGTATTTCTGAGGTTTTTCTATCAGTATTATCTCTTTACAGATACCCTTTTTTAAAAGCTACATTTTTATTATACTGCAAATACAGAAGTGGACTCGAAAATGGAAGATGAAACGAGCATCCAGCATGCTAACTTGCCAATTGGAATTCACTTTGACATGATAGAGATGTGCTGGCAAGTATCCAGACAATCTCCACTTTCCCAGGATCGTAGTAAACCCTCTGGGGTCTTCAGAAAGTCTTCTCGTGTCAAACTCCGGATCACACTCGTCCAATTCATCACGTTTCGCAGCAAGACGTGTTCTCTCATCAACGCCATAATTGGAAAATTGTACTAATTATTTCTACTTTAATTGATTCTCCACTTATCAGTTAGTATAAACATAATTCCAATTGTGAATTTTAGTTTCTATATTATAAACTATAGGAGCTTTATAAGGTTTATAAGGGATTCATAAACATTCTAATTGATAAGGGATGTCCCAAAATCAAATTAATGTGATTCCAAATCCCAAAATATGTCTCTCGACCAATTTGATTATGAATGATTTCATTAATATATGAACCTGTTTGCTGATAATTATCAGTTAGTACATTATGAATTTTAATGTGGAAATTACTTTAATTTAAATTATTTACTTACGTTTTTATTGTTTAAAATATATTAAAATTCATTTAATATTTATTGTCTTAAGAATGGAAGAATTATTAATAAAAGTAAACAATTTACCTTATAAATAAATAATTTCTTTGTTTTTTAAAGCACGAAATTAAATAAAATTTATCGTAGTTATGAAAATTTTAATATTTTTTCAAGAGAATAAATATTTTTAGAAAATTGTTTAATCAATNATAATAAAAAAAAAATTGAAAAGTTTTAATTGAAATTAAAATTATTCAGTTTAATTACAGTTAAAAAATTTAATTACGTTTAAATTTCAATTTTAATTGTATTTAAAATTTCTAACAATGAAAACGAATTGAAATTGATACATTATTAGACAAATTGATGATATTTTTTTTTTACTGCTTGAAATTGACCGTTTTTTTTTATTGTTGAAAGCGACACGTGTTTAAATTTAAATGCATTCCAAAATTGAAATTGATATTGCAAGCTTTCCAATTGATGCTGACAACAATAACATGTTCAAATTATTGACATTGACAGTTTTCAAGATGCTATTGACAAACACCATAAAAATGTAAATTATTGACATCGACAAATTTTAAATTTCTTGTCAAAAATGTCAAGAAAAGAAGGATAAAAATTATTTGTATGATACTTTTAAAGTCTCATTGACAAATATTTTTTAAAATATTGAAATAATTTGATTTTTTCCGTAATAATTAGAGATAATTTTTTTACATAATTGGTAATTAATGTAAAATATCAAATTATTAATTTATTCAAACATTTAATAAAAGTTTTTATTATTATTTTAATTGTTATCTATGTGAAAAATGCTATGTGTTTGCTTATAAAATATTGTAGAAAATGTTTCTAAAGATAAAAATTGTTAATATTGATTTTTCTTAATATATATATAAGGTTCAACTCTTTAAAAATATAAAAATGGTTTAATTATTTTTTAAATTTTATCGATAAAGTTTGCTGTGTAAATTATGGAAAATAATGACTTACACAATAATTATTAAAAAAATTAAAATTCTTGGAATCAGATAAGAGACAATAGAATTATTTTCTAATAAAAGTTTCATAAAGTACAATATATTAATATTGATAGTTACTACATAAATGTGTTATCGTGATACACGATAACCATTGGTTTAGATGCAGCATATGACATCGATAACCACTCCAATAAAACATATTGATATTGATAGTTATTCGAAAAAAGAAATAGAAGAAAGTATCCGTATCGATATTTTTATTAGTTTCGATTAAGATTTAATGAGAATTATGAATTCTTTTTCACTGCTTAATCATTAATCTACGTTTTTAAATCTGGGATTTTATGCCTTATTAATTTTCTTAGATCCTGCGTGAAGAAGTGTCTTGAACCATAGCTTATCGTATGATTCAAGTCTTGATTCGCATGAATAGATTTAACTTGTAATCCCAATCGAATAAAAACCCATAAATGGTGATCCTGGATTACGTTTTAGGAAAAGATGCAATAAAGACTTTAAAATGTTAAAAAAAAATTTATTTTTTTTACTTTATTTACTTTTTCTTCCTCTTGACTTTTTTTGTATCAATGATTGGCATCTAATGTATCTAATAAGACAGCTTCTAAACGAATGGATATATTTAAATTAAGCTTTTAATCCCGTACAAAATTTTAAATGAGAATTTTTTAAAGATTTTTTTTTTCTTACTTAAAATTAAAAAATTTAAAAAATTTATACTTATTAATATATAATTTTTATTAATTTTAAAATGAATATTATTCTTATGAATTAATGCCAAATAATTTTCATTTTTTTAACGTTAAAAAAAATCGTTTTCCAAAAATGATTGATGATTACGTAATTTACTAAATTAATTGTTTTCTTTTTCTTTTAATTGCGTTTATCTCCAGAAACAAATTATTATACCGTAATTTCTTTTCTTTTTTTTTAAACATTTTTAATGTATAAAATTAACATAATAATTCACTAGTTAATTATGAAACGTTCAAATCTTTGATAATAATATTATGTCTTGCTTCTTTTTTAAAACACTTATTTGATAATAATTTAAACAGTTTCGAGATACAAAACGAAACACGAGAGAATAAAACTTTCAGTTGACTAAATGCACAATTTCTGTAAAGTCTAGATGCATGCAACATTGATGGAATTGTTAAGAAAAATCAAAGAAAAAAAAGGATGGCAAAGAGTAAAATATTCACGTAGGTACTGTAACTTTTTAACAATGGTCCAAAAGGGAACAAAATTCAAGTGGCAGCTGCCAGTCAGGAAAACAATCTACAGTCTCTTAAGACAATACTCTAAAACTATTTGTCTATGGAACCTTCTTGAAATTACGAAGTGTAGATTCTCATTGAATATGTCAGCTATGACTCGAAAGTTAAACTCCTGAGACTAAAATTGAATGATATCCCGTAATGGAAATGCCAAATGGACAGTTTCGAGAGTGATATTTCAACTTGATTCACTTCGCAACTGGATTAAAAATGTAAGATTTTTTACCTTGAAAGATTTTTCTTGCGCTTCTTTATATATATATATATTTAACTAGACTCGAATCTGAACGTATTTGTCAATATAAATTACATTTTAACGTATTGAATTAATTATAATTTTATTAAAATTAGTCGTTAGTTTATGTATTCTTTGAATTGTACAACATTGAGATCTTATATGAGAAAGAATAAGTAAAGTTTTATTGAGAATTGCCATAAACTTATATGGTGTTTTTTGGAAATTTAACAAGAATTTTACCTTAGATATTTCATCAAAGATGATTATTATTTTATACGGAATTTTTGGAATTTTATATAAATATTTAAGAGTTTTTCAATTGCAATTCTAGTTTTGAATTAATTAATTTTACTGAAAAATCTCTGATATGAGATTTTACCCAGAATTTTTTTTAATTCTTAAAAGAATTACTTTTTTTTTAAACTAAAAGTAACTTTCGTTTCATACGAAGTTTTGGACTTTCGTGTAGATTTTCATATATATTAGATCCATGCTTTTAAATTAGTTATTGTCAATATTTATCGAATAAAATCATTATTTCATTATTTGGAGTTCAACAAAAGTTTAGTTGAAATCTTAAATTAATTATATTTTTATTGAAAAAAATTATTTTAAATAGAATTTTGAAGTTTTATATAAATTTCCGGATTTTTAGAATTCAATCTATCCACAAATTAAGTCATTTCTATAAAAAATGGTTATTATCCATAAACTTTAACAAGACTCTTGAATTAATTATAGCATATTCCTCATTGAAAGCAATCATCATCTTATATAAATTTCTGGATTTCAACAAGAATTGTACCTTAAGCACTGAATTAATTATGCTTTTATTGAAAGTAACCATTATCTTATATGAATTTTCATCAGAGTTTAACCATTAAGAAGAGAGTGAGAGGGAGGGAGATTTAACTATATATACTAAGAAAAATATGAAGAGGAGGAAGGAGAGGAGGTAAGAGATGGGGAAAAAAACGTTATTTTAAGAATAATCGTAAAAAATCACTTAACTGTTAAACTAACTTCTGGCGTAGACCATTAAGTAATTCCAGCCGTCGTTTGTAACACCAGATTTCCGTTCTCTAATGGATATTCGAATCTAATGCTTTCTCCGGGTCCGATTTTATGAAACTTCACTACATAACTTATACCTAGAATGTTATTTGATACAGTCTAACTACTTGTAGCAAGTAAGCAATGCTTTAATATCAAGAATACTCAATATATTTTTATTCTTTTACATATAAGATGAAGTTTTCTGTATGATAGAATATTTCTTGAATCTCTTCTCGTAGTTACTCGAGTTTTTGATATAAAAAATGGTGTGTGTAAAAGCGAGATTTTGTAACATATCCTTATAGAAATATGTGAAAAGAATAGAGAATTCTGTGTATAGAAAACTATACGATTCGTGTAAAATGAGATTGTTTCTAAAATCTTGTATATTTTGGAAAAAACCTGAGAGAAATCTTGTTTTTTTTTGGAATGTTTCGAATAGAAAATAAAGTATTGCATATAAATGTCAGTAAGGAAAATAATTAGGTATTTTATTTTTCATCGAAAACACGTGAAGGGAGTAAAAAAAATATCGATTTTTGTGAAAAAGTTTAATAACTGTGACTTTTCATTAAATTCCTTATTTGTGGAGCATTTCACATCGATTGATGTTCTCAATGACGCAGATGGCGTAGATAATTTCATTTGTTATAGAAATTGCCTACTTCCTATTCTTGCACGAATCGGAAGCGATTCTACTTTAAAAAAAGTAGAAAGTTCATTCCAATTTCCATTTAATCTTGGAAAGGAGATCATCAGGATCTATGATTTTCTTGGATGCTGATATTGCACCAAATTCACTTTTGTTTACTAGACGCGTGCTGCCATCTCTTGAAAAGCCTTTCAAGTGTTTCGGGATGATAATTCTAACGAATTTATTGATTTAAAACGTGTGAAATAGTCGAAGTCGCTCTTGTCTGTCTATCACGCTTTACCCTCTTAATAATTGTTTTTTAACTGAAAAATTACAGTTTGTTTTGTTTCTATTTTATCGATTATTCGAAATGTAAAGATTCTGTGTTCGTGTGTTTTATTTAAAGTAATTTGTGCAATTTAAAAGAGTGCGCGCAACGCGACACGACGACGCGTTGCACTTAAGAAATAAAAAGAAAAAAAAAATTAAATCGATTCGTTTAAAACGATTAAAACGTTTCTCAAATTGTCTTTAAATGTAAAAATATATCGTAAAGTATTTTTAACAATTTTTCTTTCTTAATTTGAACCGATTAAGATTTATTTAAATAAAGGGGTAAGCGAAGCGACGTCGCGTCGCTCCGCATATCTATCTAAACAAATCTCTATTATTAAAAATTTGAAGTAACAAATACACAATTTTTTAAAATTCTTGATTAAAAACTCGATTTTATACCGTAAAATCGATTAAAAAAATAATGACCAGTATCTGAATCTTGTTTTTTTAATCTTTGTTAACTATCTTTAACATTTATTATCTACAGTTGGAAAACTACTGCATAAATGACTTTTCTATGAACATTAAATTTATCTATTAAATATAATTTTATATGTTATACAACTCTTTCAATATTATCTGGATAATTATGAGACGTTTTACTATCCCAAAGATGAAGCAACGTTCCATTCAATTAATATCGCCTGACGGTGCGAAAATAATCAATAAAAGCGTAACAAGTATGACAGGTTATCATCGAATCCCTTTACAAAATCTAAAAATAAGTAATCTGCAAACTTTCTTAAAATAAAATTTTCTCTACTTTCTCTTAAAGATAAGAATTTTAAAATCTTTATCGTGTATTTTTAATTATATACTTTTAATATGAACCGAGTATTTATAGTTAAAAAAAAATTGCTTTACCCGCTCCTTTCATGTTTTAATCTTGATTTGGTAGAAGATTTAAGACCCAAAGTTTAAGAATTCTTCTTCTTAACAATAGTTGAAATCCTTCTTTTCATCTGTTCTGGTTGTAAAGTTTTATCTAGATTGTTCTTGATCCCAGTTGATGATGATGCGGAAGAAATTGAAGATCTTGATATGAGGCTTTAATAGCTTCATATCAAGATCTTCAACTTTCTCGAAAAAATCAGTTAAATGCTATCAAGATCATATAACTTAATCATATTTTCTTTAATTATTTCATAATATTGTCGAATTTCGAAATGAAATTTTCCACTCTTTTAATTGTAACAATATTAATTTTTAATTTAAAATTTTTTCAGATGATTACTTTAAAAAAAAAATTAAATTTTGAGATGAAAAAGTTTCCTTTAAAGAGTTTAATAAGCACAGTTTATCATTTTGTAGCGATTCTTAATACAATTAAATCAATTTAGAAACAAAACGTACTTAATTTGCATTATTTAAATGGATTTTAGATAGCTTTTATTGTCAAAAACGCACTTATGCACTTAAATAGCATTATAATTGAGCATCCATAACCTTAGATGATGCTCTCCAACATCACTTCATCGTTAAGAACTGTATTATCTTGGTACTTAAATTCTGTAAAAAATAATTTAATTTAACGAATAAATAATGTTTATTTTTCAAATTTAAAATGTAAAATATGCCAAAATATTAAAATTTTATTTAAAAATAAAATAAAATAAAAAACAGTTTAAGTTTTCAATGATAACACTTCCAGAATAAACTGTTGTCGCCATCTAGGAGGAGAAATTGGAAATATTTAATAATAATTTTTCTATGTAATTTGTTTTTTACAATTATTAATTATTCAGTAATTTAATACGCACAACACTTAATTGCTTTAAATTATTTGAATATTTTAAAAATCTCAGTTATTAATTTTAAAATAGCTAATACCTGTTTATCTTTCAAAGCCAATTTTTTTGTTATTTTTTGAAAATTAATAAATNAAACAGTTGTGTGTGTTTATATATATAAAGTAAATATAAAAAGAAATGATAATTATATTTTAAAAATTTGAATATAATTAACACGAAAGTTTTTTGAATGTTTTACTGTTTTATTTGAACTTTACGATATGTTTGACTGACAAATTAATAGGTGGATCATTTCTATAAGACATTTTCGAACATTTCGTTCTTAATAATTGCACATTTTCATCCACACCCGTTACATCAAATGGATTATTCCTTATAACGATATTACTGCATTAAAATGCTCCACCCCTCACAATTATAGACGATGATTGATAAAATATTTAAAGGAACCATTTTAAATTTCTAAAAAAAAAAAAAAATTATAATCTCACTTTAATATTCTATAGAATATTCGTGATTTTGATTTATTTATTTTTTAATCAAACTTTTAAGTTATTTATATTTAAATATATACCTGAAAATATTTTGTTACTATATTAGTTCGTACAGCACGACGATATAAAGGTAAAGGAGGACGAAAATTATCAGCTAATGTCGTTTTAGGATTTACAATTTCTCCTTGGACCAGTCTCCGGATAGAATATAACTTTTAAAAATATATATATTTATATTAAAAAAATATGAATTTAAAGACCAATTTAGTAGTAAAAAAATCAAAAATAAATATATATAGATATATATGATTTATGAAGAAAGAACGAAATTTTATTTATTTATTTTTATTAAATCTATAAATTTGTCAAAATATATTAAATCTAGATAGGATGGGAATATTTTTTTCCCTGAGAAACTTTATTGTTCCCTGAAGAATGTGATGCATTAAAATAGTTCAATGAATGGTCAAACAATCGAATTTATCAAGGAACGATCCAACTAAGTAATTCCTGAAAGTTCGAAAACTTGAGAATTCCTCTCTAAAAATGGCTTTAGGCAATACAATTGTTTGGTTGGCTTATCTTTAATGCTTATTTGTGGCATTATTACTGATTTTCATTATCTCGAATATAAGTTAAAGTTTTCGGGCTTTTATATGAGGTAGATTATCCTATAAAACGCGTATTAAAGTATAATTTTTCAATTCTCTTCTATGAAGTAACAGCTAATCCACAACCTATACAATATAAGAGGATTGATTAATATTTTCCTTGTTATCTCTTGAACTATTTGGATTTGATAACAAATTAATTGCCATTAAAATCTCGATTTTTCTTCATAAATCATTACAAGTATTTAGATATATTCGACTGTAAATATCTTATAAATTCTTAAAAGCAAATTAATTTATATAAAAGATTTAATTTAGTATATTTCCTACAAAATTTAATACTTTTATATTTATATCTAGACATATATAATGACATTCTTAATGAACTATAATTAAATAAAGTGCACGTGTACGAAAAGCTATTAGATTCACGTGTTTTGAAACGTGATTAAAAATAATCGATTTGAAAATTTAAAAACCAATGACGTAAGAAATAAACAAAGGCGCGTGCTTAAATCTATTTAAATCATCGAAACTTGATTAAATGTATGAAATATAACGCCTTAAAATTTAATTAAATGATAGCGCGTGCTGTTAAATATAATCAACTGCGCGTGCTTAAACGTAATCAATTAAGCAAACAATGCGCGTGATCTAAATCGATTAAATATATCGATCCAACGTTTTCTGAAGATAAATAAATTGAAAAAAGAAAGAAAGAAAGAAAAGAAAAAAAAGAAAACAAATTTAAATTAAATTGAAAATATTTAAAACGTAATTCTTTTTTATTTTTTTATTTCAAATTTATTTTAAATCGTGAAGTGTAAGTTAAACAAATTATATAGAAATTTTAAAGATTATTATTATTATTATTTTGTAAAGGAAATTCACTTTATAACTTATTTAACAATCGATTGCATAAATAATGTTTGCAATTAATATGATGACATTTCCTGCTGAATAATAGCAATAATAAACAATAAATTTGTAATGTTTGAAAATGTCAAAACAAATAAATTACTAGTACATAAAATTGATTAAACACGTCATTTCAATCAGCGTGAACATGACTCCAAATGGATTAAATCATTCTTGTAAACAATATACTTTCTAAGAATTTATTGAAAATGGGTGTATCCAAATCTTTTACAATATCGAAATTAATTTTATTCTAATTAATGATCGTAGATCATTTGCATCATTTTCTCCCATTGTAAAGATTCTTCAATTTATAATTAATGAAAAATAATAATATAATTTATTTTCACTTACTTCAAAATTTATGGTAAGTTCGATATCACGTTGCTTGCTTAAAAAAAAAAAATAAATATAAATATAAATAATTTAAAATGTTAAATATATATATATATATATANAGAAAAAAGTAAAAATAAAATATATAGAAGAAAGACTTGGCTTTGAATAATCGTTTCTACAAAATGTTGTGGTATCAAGCGGAAACTTTTTACAGTTTTCTCTCAAACGGGTTAGAATTGTTAAATATATATATATATATAATTCTTTCTTTTTTATATAATAGATTATAAAGTATATCTTCATAAATTAGACAGGTTTAAATTAGAATAAATTTTTTCTTTTGTTGAAGAGGAAAAAAAATATATATTAAAATTCTTCAATTATTCAAAAAAACATAATTTATCTTTGAATAAAACATGATTGAGTAACGATCACTATTAAGAAGCTATTTAAAAGATAATTTTTTATACATTATCTTCAAATTTCAGGAATATTAGTTAAACTAATCTAGTTACTTACCTTTATAAATTACATTCTTTTCTGATGCACATTCGTTTCCCTGTAAAATATATGTTTTAAAATATGTTAAACAGTTGTGTGTGTTTATATATATAAAGTAAATATAAAAAGAAATGATAATTATATTTTAAAAATTTGAATATAATTAACACGAAAGTTTTTTGAATGTTTTACTGTTTTATTTGAACTTTACGATATGTTTGACTGACAAATTAATAGGTGGATCATTTCTATAAGACATTTTCGAACATTTCGTTCTTAATAATTGCACATTTTCATCCACACCCGTTACATCAAATGGATTATTCCTTATAACGATATTACTGCATTAAAATGCTCCACCCCTCACAATTATAGACGATGATTGATAAAATATTTAAAGGAACCATTTTAAATTTCTAAAAAAAAAAAAAAATTATAATCTCACTTTAATATTCTATAGAATATTCGTGATTTTGATTTATTTATTTTTTAATCAAACTTTTAAGTTATTTATATTTAAATATATACCTGAAAATATTTTGTTACTATATTAGTTCGTACAGCACGACGATATAAAGGTAAAGGAGGACGAAAATTATCAGCTAATGTCGTTTTAGGATTTACAATTTCTCCTTGGACCAGTCTCCGGATAGAATATAACTTTTAAAAATATATATATTTATATTAAAAAAATATGAATTTAAAGACCAATTTAGTAGTAAAAAAATCAAAAATAAATATATATAGATATATATGATTTATGAAGAAAGAACGAAATTTTATTTATTTATTTTTATTAAATCTATAAATTTGTCAAAATATATTAAATCTAGATAGGATGGGAATATTTTTTTCCCTGAGAAACTTTATTGTTCCCTGAAGAATGTGATGCATTAAAATAGTTCAATGAATGGTCAAACAATCGAATTTATCAAGGAACGATCCAACTAAGTAATTCCTGAAAGTTCGAAAACTTGAGAATTCCTCTCTAAAAATGGCTTTAGGCAATACAATTGTTTGGTTGGCTTATCTTTAATGCTTATTTGTGGCATTATTACTGATTTTCATTATCTCGAATATAAGTTAAAGTTTTCGGGCTTTTATATGAGGTAGATTATCCTATAAAACGCGTATTAAAGTATAATTTTTCAATTCTCTTCTATGAAGTAACAGCTAATCCACAACCTATACAATATAAGAGGATTGATTAATATTTTCCTTGTTATCTCTTGAACTATTTGGATTTGATAACAAATTAATTGCCATTAAAATCTCGATTTTTCTTCATAAATCATTACAAGTATTTAGATATATTCGACTGTAAATATCTTATAAATTCTTAAAAGCAAATTAATTTATATAAAAGATTTAATTTAGTATATTTCCTACAAAATTTAATACTTTTATATTTATATCTAGACATATATAATGACATTCTTAATGAACTCCTATATTCATTTACACACTAGAAGTTTGTAAAATACACTAAAACACAAGAAGTTTGTAAAATACTATAAAAATGATCGGTATAGGTATAAAATATTGGATTTAGAAAAGGTATAGGTAGGGATACTGAGGTATAAGTATATGAATTATATATAATACACGTACAAAAAAATATTGATTTTCATCATCTTGCCACAGTTTCTCTTAGAAAATAGAAAATTTAACCACTCTAATTATGCATATAAAAACTTTTTAAACTCTCAAACGTTTTGGATTTGGTAATTTCAATAAGATTTCATAAAAGAATTAAGGTTAAAGGTCATCTTATAATCTCATTAGGCAACTTTCTTCTATTTGAAAGAAAAAAGTTAAAATGTCAGTCGGCGGAGGAAGATACACATAAATCTTACATTTCCAATACAATAACTCTGCATTTAATAAATCTTAATTCATGAAAAGTAAACAGAGAAAACTTCTGAATAATTTTTCTTATATTGGAAATAATTTTCTTTAAAATAAGATACGGAATATCGATTTTTAGTTTGCATAGCTATAAGTTATCATTAATAACTACAATGGAGATTATATCAACAATCATACTTATCCAGTTGATAAATGGAATTTTATGAGAAAAGCTTGAAAACTTAATATATAAATGATCTTTAAAAAAAAACTTTTAAAAAAATCATCTTTATTAATCGTTATCTCATTTGAATTCCAAACATTTCTCTGTTTATATGATTTTATAATGCAAATTAGAGTTGGATCAATGCAAACGTTGGATATGATGCTACTAATCATTCGACAAAAATATTCTCAACTCACTCTCTTTGCATAGAGTTTATCGATTTTCAAAAAAGATTTATTTATTTTGTCTACTTGTGCAAATTTGGTTATAAAATTTCAAAAAAAAATAATAATCAATTTTTAAATTATCGATAATTCGAATTTCTAAGAAAAACTATCTTTTAATTATAAACACTTACAAGGAGTTTATTACACTATAAAAATATGTTAAAAATAATTAAATAATTAAAAATTTAACAAGTTTTACTTCTAGTAAACTATGTTTGATTAACGAAGCATTAAAGTATGTCTTTGAAAAATATCTTTAAATAATCTAAGCCGAGATAATAAAATTTTTGAAAAAATTATAAAAAAAAACAATAAAATAAAAAATATCCATCACTTAATTAATCTTTCGGACATTTTAGCCTGAAGTTACTTTTTATCAAACTTAAATAACACGTTGATAACAAAAAATATATCCCTTTTTTTTTACATTGCCTATAGGAAAAATGCCTTTGGTTATTAACTCTCGCAATCTTCTCTCTTACAAAATTAACATCATAAGATACTTATTATGAATTAAATGAATTCTTTCTGATGTTTCTCTAAGCTAATGACATTTAATTCATTAATTCTTCTTTAATAAAGTTTATCTCTTACCTGTTGTTTCGTTATATATATGGGTTTGTTCATAATGATCCAAGTTACTGTCTCCTGACAAGCTGGCATTGTTAGTGATCCATCATATGTTACGTAATGGCTAGTGTTCGGTAGCAAACCTCGAAAGGAAATGTGATTTACTTGAGCTGTTTGGCCTGAATTAATATAAAAACGATTTCTATATAAAACTAGAAAGAAGACAGCAATTTATTCTACTTTCTCTTTTTAAATTAATATTTAATCAAGCAAAAAAATTCTTGAGTTTTATCTATAATCGTGATTTTAGCTTTATAAGAGCAAAATTATTTATCACATTCATTAATAATTTGCTTTAGTAACACTAAAGAAAGTTATACTTAAGTTTTGATCACGAGTTTCATTCTTTAATTATAGCATTAAAATATGGCACTCTCCATTATCCCAAATATCTTTAACTCTTCCAAAAGTCTTCGTTAATTATTCTTATATATGAATGAGATTTTTAATTCAAATTTAAACCTCAAAAAATGTATTTTTAGTCACTCTTCAACCTTGATTCAAGTTTGAAACAAGATTTAAAAGGTGATATTTAACGCTTCTAAATACAAATAAAAGCAATAATTACTAAAAATACTCAATCATTTTCATAAGATTCCAAGTCTGTATTGACTATTTGAGCATCTTTGCCACATCTGAACCTTCAAAGAGACTCGTCATTGATCACTTTGCTCATCAAACACTTCTATTATCGTACTTAAGTATCAAAGATCTTAATCAACTTCAAAAGCATCGAATTCTAAATGGATGCTCTTAACAACTTTTATCCAAAAAAATTTGTTATTAATCTTATTAACGTTAGACATAATTAAACTGTCTTTAATTATAATTAAACACCAAAACACCGTACAATTGTCTTCATAAACAAAAATAAAAAAAAAATAAATCTTGATCAAGACTTAGTCTAGGTTTATAAAGTAATTTACTAAGTAAAAAAAATCTTTTAAAGTTTAAAGTTTAATTTAACAATTTTTTTTTAAATATTAGAAAAAATATATATTTTAGATCTCCAGAAATAATTATTAATTAATTATATTAAGGCCTTTCATTAATTACGTGTACAGTTTGAACCCTTTTCCTCCACGTACAGTACAACTGTTCATAGATCCTTTGATATCGAATTTGAAAAGCTTTATAAATATAATAAAGCGGAATCGCACGTTATCAAATTATTTTTTTCGTTTTAAACAGGTTTTCTGTATTTTCTGATAGTTTGACAAGTAAATAGGTTTCTAAGAACAAATTAATATGCCACTAATACCTCGTAAAGTCAACATAGACAATACCTCGACCCCAATGATTTACTTTTCGTGACCCCCCCTTAAATTATATACTAATTAATGAACAACCTCTACTATAATGACCCCCTCTTAAATTGTATATTAATTAATAGACGACCCATACTTTAGTATGATAAAATCTAATTAACATTAACAAACATAGAACCGATTAAGAACACCTTTAACGTCATTAATCAATGCCCATAAATGCCCAAATAAAAATTAATTAATTTAATCGATTTAAATTCTTTTAAAACACTTAAATTATTAATACTTAACATTGTAAAACTATTATTTTTTAAAATTTTATTTACACATTTAATTACCGATATAGCAGTAGTGTGGCTTTAGTAATAAAGTTTAATAAGGATAAATGGAATTTTAACGTCGATAATTAAGGTTCTTAAGTCAATCTATCAAATGTTATTACATTTTCAAATTCCTAACAACGATTATTATTGGATATACTGTCGACGTAATAAATGAAGATGTTTAACACGATTGTTAAGATGATCGTTATTATCAAATAGCCACTAATTATTGTTTGATGATGAATATTAAGAGATTTTAAACATTTAGATATAATTTATAAAATTTAAATCTTTAGATTAAATAATTAATTCAAATTCTAGTTATTAACCTAATTTTTAACTTAATGTTTATGTTAAAATAGCATTTTCTTCAATTGTTAATGTAGCAGTATGGAGAATATTTAGAACAAAAATTCTTGTCGTGCCTTAAAAACGTATTTTTTTATAATAGAAATATTGAGATTTAAACCGATTTTAGTTAAATATTATCAAGTAACTCGATTATTTTTGCTTGAAAGAATCACATTTTTGATAATTGTTACAGCAACAGCCCATAAAGATGGCAGAAGCTGAGATATATGTTTATAAATGTTAAATTTAAAAATGGTTAAGGAGAATATTTTAAAAATTCTGTTAATTTTTTGCTAAGAAAAGCGAAATTTCTTGAATTAGTACTGAAATAGTACAAAAAATAAACTTAAACTTTTAGTTTTATGAGGTTTTAGATGATGTTGGAGAAAGGACAGTCGCAAACTTAAATCAATTTCTTTGAAAAAAAAATGTCATGATTTTAAAATTTATTACTAAAGTAGCATAATGAGAAAAATCGATCTCATACTTTTGAAGTTTTAGACGTAATTTCAAACTCGAACAGTTAATCTTTGTTAAATAAATCATAATTTAAAAAGTGCATTCGTTTTGTTCGAATAACATATCCTATTACGTCAATTTGACGTCTTTCTCATAGTTTTTCTTATGAGAAAGTATGATAATAACGTCGATTTGATGTAAAAGTGTACAAAACGAATGTATCAATATCTTTAAATTATTACTATAGTGGTACAGTACATCGCAAATTTTATCATATAGAAGTTTACGATGGATATTCAAACACGAGTCATAATTTAAATTATTTTCTTTAAAAATAACAATTTTGCAATTATTATTATCGTTGTGANAAATTCCAAGATTCGACGCAGAAAGACCACAAAACGCCATCTGTTTCGGCTCTTGTTTTCGTTTTGCCTCTTTGACTTAATTTTCGTTGGATAGAAGGGGCACATTTTTGGTCCCCTTGATCGGTCTGCCATCTCTAAAACGATTTCACACTTCCCCTCTAGCAGTCTTTATTAAATCTTAGAAATAGCGGCATTATTAAAGCAACGGATGTTTAGTTCCGGATGGATTGACTCCATACTTACACCGTCTGCCACATAAGCTTTAGGTACTCCTTCTGCTGACTAAAGAAGTTTCCAGTTGAAAGATGTAGAGGCGGTTCCATTGAAGCAATGCTACTAAGATTGGTCGACGATTGACTGTTTAAAACTGCTCTTTTATTTGTTGTCTACTAACTGATTACAATAAAAGTACTTTCTCGTCAATGCTCACGTGTCATTCCATGTTTCTATGGTTATAACCCGACAGAATTTTTATTAAAAAATTACTCAAATCCTCTCCACTTACATATATGAACCATATAACAAAATTTATTCGCTTATAAAAAGGTCAAAAACCAAAACTTAAATATTAATAAATAATACAAAATACCTTGAAATAATATACAAATTTTGTTTAAATTAAATTTTATACGTTTAAATAATGTTTTTTTTACCTTTATAAATGATATTACTCGCTTGATTTGTCAGGAATCTTAGTTCTGGATTAGATAGATTACCGAGCTGTAAAACAAAAAATTAATAATTTTTAATTATTTTAAATAGAATTTATTAATGTAATTTTTATAAATAAATTTTAATTATAATTAAATTAAATATTAAAATTGAATACGACGTAAAACTGTTCGGTTTCAGTTTTATTAGAACGTAATAATAAACAGAAAATGATTAATTTATAAGAAAATTAAAATGGAAATTTATTAATTTCAATTTTTAATTGAACAATTAAAGTAAAAATTGATCAGTTTTAATCTTAAACGTAATTAAATAAACAGAAATGTATCAATTTACATTAATTATTATTACTACTTAACATGTAAAAACTTAATTAATTAATTAATTATTATAATAAACATTTAAAATTCTATAATAAATTTATAAATCATTTTTCTCATTTTAAGATATTCAAAAAAGAAAAAAAATTATTTTGATAAATATATTTAAATTAAATCGATTTAATAAAATGCAAAATGTTTATAAATTATATGCAAATTTCAAACCTGAGGCCATAAATTTGATTCGAAATTATTATAAAATTGCAAATTTTGATATTATAAAATTATATTATGTTTTAAATCAATATAACTTATAATTAAAATATTTTTCTACCAAAAAAAAAACAAACAAAAATTTAGTTTAATTTAAGGAATTGTTTTGCAAGGAAAAAGTATTTATTTATTTAAAAATTTATAACAATAATCGTAAAATAGAATTAAAAATCATTAAATTATAAAGTTTTAAACGAATTATTAAACTTTATAATTTATTACAATCAATTTTCTTATCTTAAATCTAACATTTTTGCATATTTCTAAAGTTTCATTAAAAAAAAAAAATGTTATAAATTTTAACGTTTTCTCCCACTTTTTAAAAAATAATTTTAGTTTTAAATTGCCATAAAAACTAAATACGTACGCATAAAATATTTTATAATTTTTGTAATAAAGAATATTAAAAAAAAAAAAGTATTATGATTACAATCACGTCTGTCTGTTTACTCAGAACGAACTCACATCAGAACATATCTATACAATTAAAGTAACATATTACACTTTTTGCAAGATATTTTTTAACGTTTATTAAGTTATTAAACAGGGGAGGAAAAAAGGCTAAAATAAAAAGAATGTATCTTTTTGAAGGTATTAACAACGATATAATTTTCATTAAAGAAACGATTCTTATCCTGTATTCGCCTTTGTAAGCTATCTGATATACGATTATGGAAATATAATGATGTAAATATCATGATGTAACGGTTGATTCGAAAATATAAACCTCATTAAAATGATAAAACNCTAATATATATATATATATATATATATATATATTTCTCTTTCTTTCTACTTTTGATTATTCGTTTACTATTTCTATTCCATTAAATACATTATTAAAATATAAATCTGAAATAATATTGAATAAAAATATCGAAATAAAAGGATTTAAAAGAACTTTCTTTAGTAATAAAATTGCGATTAAATTTAAAATATTTTTTATATTTATTGACGTTTTACGTTAATATTATAATTAGTGGAATTAGAAGTCGATTTATATATCATTATTTAATATATATAATAATCTTATTTTATTTTATCTTTATTAAGTATTTTTAGTTAATTTTTGAAAGAAAAAAAAAACAATTAAAATGTTGTAAAATATTTGAATTATTTTTTGATAAAATTTATCAATTAATATCTTATTTATAAAAAACGAATTAAATATATTCCAGGAAGATGCTATTAACGTAACTCATCTTACAAAAAATATATCATAGAGTTGAAATTTATATACAAAGTACCCTATTTAAAATCGACCCGACTGAGATGTTGAAACATTAGTGATGCAAATTTTATAGGGGACATTTAAAAGGGAAAGTGTATGTGACCAATCTTAAGACTATACGAAAATTGAAGGAAAGCATTCTCTAAAGCATTAAAGCTATCGATATCAGTATTTTACGTATGATTACGTGTACACAAAGATGCATAGATGCACAAGGGCACAACTTTCGGTATCTTCTTTAGGTTTCTGTACGTTTAAATAATGTTAAACTAAAGTTTCTAACGAATATATTTTTGCCTAAATTCATTTGTATCGTTTCTAGTGAGTAGGGCAGATTTTACATGAGGAATTCTATATTATTAATATGTTATAAGTAATCATTATTATTTTCTTAACATAAAATTCTTAAAAATTAACAAAATTTACCTTTAATATTAGAGCTAAACCAACAACACCTTGAGCTCTTTGTTGGGCCTCGGACATATTATCGTATAAATCATAATTATATCCGAAAACCTGTAACTGAATCAATAAAAATTATTAACTTTCTGTTAATTTACCTTACATTTTTATATATAAAATCTGTTACTTCAGCAGGAAAAGCGTGTCCTCCAACAGTATGTTCCGAACCACGTTCATCAGTTCTTCCTATATGCAAATGGGCTTCCGTTATTCTATAATGATAGGTTAAAGGACCCCCTCGAATAACGACTCCCGAGTTGGATGGATTGACTCGAAATATCACACTTCTTCCAGTATTTGAAATTGTGCCACTGACCTTAAAAGTACAAAAATAGCACACATTTAAAGTACTGTATATAGATACGGCATATGATTTACGCTTTCCTGCAAGGCAGACGTTCATAGAGGAGAAGAGACATTTACAGGGGATAAAACGTGATTTGTCTCGAATGGAACATATTCGATTCTATCGTCTGCAAGATGTAATAAAGTTTTTTCTTTAAAGTATAGAATCAAATACATAAATGTCTTCGTAGTAAAAAATAATAAAAATAAATTACATTTTTAGCTTGAATTAACGTTAAAGAAAATTTATTATCTAAACGTAAAATTTCAAACTTTTGTTTCGTTTTTAGTTCCTTTGTACTTTTTAACAATTCAAATTATTTTTCTGTTGTTAGTTATTTAAGAATTTATGGTTTATTTTTTAAAAAAATATCCAAGTTATTTAGACCGGACATCATTAAAAACTTCATAAGAAAGTAAGAGAGAGGAGAAAGCAGACTGTATTATTGCAAGCATCATCTACTTCATCTCCTGTCATTTCTGCATTCTCCTATTCAGCATCTTTTAATAATTCTCATACAAGTGATAGAATGCCTTGCAGTTCGGATGAACTGAAGCGATCGTCAGTCGATCATATAAATATTTAGTACCGTATGATGTACCGAGAACCTAGATCTACGTCTGTCAGTTTTTACATCATTCATCTCTATATTACTCTTATATATCTTTTTTTTTTTTACTTTATAAAAAGTTCAGTCAATCAAAGTAACAAATGACTATATGATTTTTAGTACTTTTCCCCCTTTCTTTAATTTTTATTTTGATAAAAAAAATTTCTGTATTAATATCACGAAGTCGAAAAAATAATATTGCCTTTTTATAACTTTTATCCACCGGTTGAAAAATATCATTTATAGAGGTATAAAATTTATCGCCAGAAAATCCTTGGAGAACTCAACCAAGATTGCTAAGAAGCAATTCTGATATAAAATCGTGAAACTTTCAAGTATTATAAGCGATAAAATCTAAGTAGGGATTTGTTTAACGACGTTAAATATCAAATGAAACAAAATGAAACAGATTTTACACAATTATTTTTACTTAAATCCTAAAACTAGCATCTGGAAGCTATAAATCACAGCAATTGTTAAAAAAAACTTATATTAAAATATATAAATTTTGCATAATTTTCAATCGCTTACCCTGTGACTATCAACATGGAGAGGACCTAAAGTCGGGTCGTAGAGCAGGACGGAGGGGTCAATATCGACTGGTGATTGATGTCGACCTCTGTTGCATAATCTCCAATCCGGATTAAGTAATCCCCAGTAATCTGGACCTATAAAAATATAGTTAAGATGTGAGAAAAAATCAAAGTAAAAAGTTCTCACGTAGGAATGATGCGATGTCAAACTCGACAAAATCCTTCGAACAAGGTTATTGTCAACAGAATATAAACAACGTTACGCCTTTTCTAAACACCACAGAAAAGATGTCACTTCCAGCGTGCCAATGTTGAAGTGTGACAAATTACTGTTGTGCCAGTCGAGTTGTCAGCCACAGTTTCACTTGTCACATCAAACCCTTCCTGTTGCATTGGCATTCAGCCAGTTTGGCTTAATTTCGTTCGACAGAATTTACAGACTTTTATGAGCTCTTTTTCGGAAAGAAAAATGGCGAATTTTATAACAAGAAAATGTAATATTTGAAAGTACTTTTTTTATTTTATTATTATTTTTTTCAACGTTCGAAAAGATAAAAGCGTGAAAAAGAAATCATTACCGGGATGCCATACATTTTTATGTTAGTCTCTCAGTTTACATAAGTTTTATTTATAAATGTTTATTGTTTTGCTATAAGGTTCTAAGCTAGAATAGATGTTAGAGAATCGACTTCTCCTCTTACAGGTAACAGTTATGGAATACTTATACGTGTGACACTACTATACGAAATCATGAGCAGATGAAAAGGATCTCCCCACCGGGACTTCCTGCTACTTCCGGATGATTAGACTTAAGTGATGCCGTCCGGTCGGATTCTTGATTCGATCGAGAGTCATTCACTCTGTCGGAATTCCGGTTACTTGGAGGATTGAACATTCCGACCTTCTCCTATCGTTCGGCAGTGAACAAATTGGATCAGTACAAAAGAAAGTTACTGAAACTCCTCGACTATATTCATAGTCGCAGCTACGAAAAGAGGAGGAAAGTAACAAAAGCGTCACTACCATCCTTTGAGGAATTCTCTATTTTAAATGCCAACATTATACGCATCGTCATATTTACTTTCTTTCTTTGAATAAAGCAAGGAAGTCAATATAAAGATGCGTATAATACGCGGATCAACTTATTATATGCAAATATATATATATAAACGTGCCCTAACGTGTATTTTAACATCAAGTTTAATTTTCTATAGACAGGCTATTGTTTTTCATTACGATTGAGAGAATGCTATCGGTTAAATCTTTAAAATGCTTTAAAAAGTAAAATTTTAATGTGTTTTTATTTATACTAAACTATATTTTCATATATAACTTTAAAATATTACGTTTTAGGATCTGTAGAAATATGTAAAGTTATTGGAATTTACTTATTTACTTTAGATTAAGGTAATTTATATTATAGCAGGAAGTCCCGGTGGGGAGATCCTTTTCATCTGCTCATGATTTCGTATAGTAGTGTCACACGTATAAGTATTCCATAACTGTTACCTGTACCTAAATATTTGGAGATTAAATGTAATTGTAAATTAATATTAATATACAATTAATATCTGTTAGCATAGATATTAAAGATTCACTTTAAAACATATTTAAACATTTACACCAACATTCGTTTTATTTTTTCATATATAAATATAATAATTCCTTCAAAAACATTTAAAACTATTTTAAAAATATTTTTATATACTTTAAAATTGTATCATTCATACAGATAAATCAGTATATTTCAGCATGCTAAACTTCTGTACTAATGATAATACACCAGAAAAGTATTATATATTAAATTCTTATTAAAATGCAAATGGAAGCGCATATTCTTAATATTTTATAAGTAAATAAATGAAAAAGCAGATCCTTTAACATCAAAGATGCGATGTTTTCAAATTTTAGAATGATAACCATCCAACATATCTACGTATCATAACTTCGCTTTGAATAGTAGAGACAAGATCGATTAATATGTTAAAAAATGCCGAATATTTTTGAAAAAAAAAGAATTTTACAATAGAAATATATCCATTAAAATGTGACATTAAAGATTTCATATTTTAGGATTTATGTTATCATCTTCCGCATCTGCATATTCATTCCTTATTTAAGAGATTTATCATCGATTAATACGCTAAAACACAAGGAAAAAAAATCAAATTTATCGTTATGGATAATCGATACGATAAAGAATAATCGATTTTCTGTTTACGACTTCTTCAAGAATTCGATCATCTCAGTTGAAACATTATGGATTTAAGATCAAAATATTGTTAATCGAAATGTGAAAAATCGATTAATCGTTTCTAAAAAGTATAATCTTTTTCCTCTTTCCTCTTCTTACTTTTTTTTATAGAAAGTTAACGAGCCTTTGATTATTTTAAAAGATGAAGATTGTTTTTGTTTAAATTAATAGAATATTCTTTTCTTAAAAACTTTTATATATATATATATATATATATATATTATTTTATTATTATTTTTTTTTCGTTAAACAGTTAACGAGTAAAAAATTTAATTATTAAAATAATATTTTTAGAATTCTTTTTTAATGAGATTCTACCTAAATTTCGTAAAATGGAAGCAAAAACAAGAATTAAGATATGTAAATTTTTATAATTTTCTCTAAACAATACGTACGTAGGTATACAAAGAAAAAACAGGAATCTAATTACTGAACAAGAAGATAAGTATCATACAAATGGTAAACATTAAAAGTAAGAAAAATTAATATATATACGTTTTTTAATTTAAGAATTTCAAAAATTTTTATCACAAACTTCTCGTTTCGAGAAACTTAAATCCCAAGAAGACATTCAAAACACGATATCTTAAACGAACATGAACTTAATTAAGTTCCAACTCACAAGACATAAATACCAATTATATACATTTAATTTGATTAATTTATTGTTCATTATGACTTTATCATTTCCTAAAATTTTACTTTTTTTTTTATATATATGATTATAAACTTATTTTATTTTTCCATTTGCATTTTATAACAAGAAAATGTAATATTTGAAAGTACTTTTTTTATTTTATTATTATTTTTTTCAACGTTCGAAAAGATAAAAGCGTGAAAAAGAAATCNTTTTATAGTTATATAAGAAATAAAATTATTATTATTTTTTGAATAATTATAAAATATGTTTTATTAAAAAGTGTGATATTTAATAATGTAAAAAAAATCAAATATAAATAGATATTTTACGAAATATTGCAATATTTTTAAATAGTCTGAACTTTTGATAGCTTTCTACATTGAGTATTCTTGCTTTTTTTAATCATTTTCATTAATTTAATACTGCAATTTTTATGTTTAAGGAGAGAAAAAACTTCTTAAAGATGTGATTTAGTATGACGATATCTCAAATAATACTTTTTTATTTAGTAACATAATTAAAAATGGCTGAATTTTTACGTATATTTTTAATAAAAAATGAAATGAAAAAATAGAATTCTGTTTAGTAAACAAGAAGAAAAACTATGTGTAAATAATTGAATTCTTTTACCTGATATGCCATCATATGTCCACCATTCTTCCCAATTTGCTTCTAATTCTATTAAAAAATATATAAAAATATAAAATTTAATTGGAAGTATAAAATTAATGAATTGTCACAGTAAGTAATCCAGTTAAGTTCTAATATAAGACCACAATTCGAAAAGAATTTGAAAAAATTCCCTTGCAGACAACGTTAAAAAGATACAGTGAGCCCATTATCTGCTTGCTCCTATCGTTAACTTAAGAAGATCGAAACTAAGGTGCGGGCCAATCGTCCCATTGAAGAAATGTAGTAAATCTCTCCACCAAACAGACAACACATGCTATTTACATCGCAGAAAACGATAGAAGTTCAAACGTTCTTCCCACGTTCGAGTTCGATAATGAACCACTTGGGGGGAGTTTAAAGAACAACAGGAGAATTTGTCTTGTCCCCTTGATAACACAAGTTCGATTTCGTATTACTGCCTTTCTGGAGTCAATAATTTAACAGCTTCTTCTAAACTCTTCTTTTACTTTATTTATAGCTACAATACTTTGGATAATTTATCTCTTTCTTTTCCCTTTTAAGTAAATTTTAATTATTTTATTTACTGTAAATCTGACAGATANAATGGAAGCAAAAACAAGAATTAAGATATGTAAATTTTTATAATTTTCTCTAAACAATACGTACGTAGGTATACAAAGAAAAAACAGGAATCTAATTACTGAACAAGAAGATAAGTATCATACAAATGGTAAACATTAAAAGTAAGAAAAATTAATATATATACGTTTTTTAATTTAAGAATTTCAAAAATTTTTATCACAAACTTCTCGTTTCGAGAAACTTAAATCCCAAGAAGACATTCAAAACACGATATCTTAAACGAACATGAACTTAATTAAGTTCCAACTCACAAGACATAAATACCAATTATATACATTTAATTTGATTAATTTATTGTTCATTATGACTTTATCATTTCCTAAAATTTTACTTTTTTTTTTATATATATGATTATAAACTTATTTTATTTTTCCATTTGCATCTTTAACATATCTGGAAACTGAATTTTTAATGTTTATTTTCTTCCTGTATTTAATAATTTTCATCTCAAAAGATTTAAAAATTAATTATTAATATAAAAATTAATATTAAAACATATGTTTTAGAAAATTTGAGTTTATTTTTAACAAAAACAAATGAATTTTATATGATATTCTTCCATATTGCAACACGATTTAATATATTTGATTAATATTGTAAGCTTAAGAATTTATTAATTACTTTTCTAATTTTACATGAAATAAATTTGGAATATTATAAAATGTTTTTATTTTAAAATTTCACACTCGCTTCTTATTTAAAAAAAACACAACAAAATTTGTTAATAATAAACATTAAACTTCAAAAAATTCCATATAAATTTGCTGATAGTTAAATATATTGTAATATAAATTTTATAAATGAATGGTAATATACTACAAAATATAATTAAGATAGTTTTTATTATGTAAATAATTGAATTCTTTTACCTGATATGCCATCATATGTCCACCATTCTTCCCAATTTGCTTCTAATTCTATTAAAAAATATATAAAAATATAAAATTTAATTGGAAGTATAAAATTAATGAATTGTCACAGTAAGTAATCCAGTTAAGTTCTAATATAAGACCACAATTCGAAAAGAATTTGAAAAAATTCCCTTGCAGACAACGTTAAAAAGATACAGTGAGCCCATTATCTGCTTGCTCCTATCGTTAACTTAAGAAGATCGAAACTAAGGTGCGGGCCAATCGTCCCATTGAAGAAATGTAGTAAATCTCTCCACCAAACAGACAACACATGCTATTTACATCGCAGAAAACGATAGAAGTTCAAACGTTCTTCCCACGTTCGAGTTCGATAATGAACCACTTGGGGGGAGTTTAAAGAACAACAGGAGAATTTGTCTTGTCCCCTTGATAACACAAGTTCGATTTCGTATTACTGCCTTTCTGGAGTCAATAATTTAACAGCTTCTTCTAAACTCTTCTTTTACTTTATTTATAGCTACAATACTTTGGATAATTTATCTCTTTCTTTTCCCTTTTAAGTAAATTTTAATTATTTTATTTACTGTAAATCTGACAGATATTTTAGTCGATTTTCTAATGTAAAATTATTTTTTTTGTATGGAAAATTTTGGTATATTTTACTATTATATACACATATATATTACTATTATTATATACGAGTATTGTGTTACAAGTTATAAAATGTTATTATTGTAATACGTGGAAATATTTGTAATGTTATCATTATTGCAAAATTTTAAGATATAATTTTAATTTGTAATAATTATTTTTGCAATTTTGTAAATGTTTTATTTTATATACTGTTGTAATTGTTACAATTTCGTAAATTTGTTATATTATTGTAAATACTATAAAATAAATGCTACCATTAGAAATAGTATCCTTTAACAATTGTAAGAACTAGATTAAAAATACAAATACTACAATAAATTAATTAGAGTATTTAATTGTAATCGAATAATTATAATGTTAGTATTTAATTATACTAAATATTATAGTAATATAGTACAATTATCATACGTACAATGTAGAAATAGTTACTGTAGCATATCTAAGTACTTACAAGTTAACAGCAATGATCACAGTGATTACAGTATTATCTACGTCATGCCATTTAATTTAGGATAACGTAAAAAGTATCATTATAAATATTTATTATAAAATATTCAAGTATTAGGCATATCATTCATAAATTACGCAACGCTATTTTTACACTTTTCAACTGCCATCACACCCACCTGCAATGCTCCGTAACGCTATCGCACGTACCCAACCCTAAAATTACCTAACGCATATCCTCGATCAACCCCTTAATTGTAATAAGGAATAATACACAGCACGGATATCGAACTTTAAATTATTTTATTAATTACGTACAAAGTAGTGGCATAAATAGTAAATTAATTTCGATACGAAACACAAGAACACAAAATAATTCAACAGCTTAGCAACAGCATAAAAATACATTGTTTTCTAGAAGATAATAATTGCCTCGTTATGTTATTCGTTATTTATATTAATTTTTTGTTACTTTTGCTTAATATTCAAATATTTAAACGTTGTTATTCTTTTATTGTAGTCTAGTTTGGAACGATATTTAACGATAAAATTATGTTTCAAGAAAAATTGTAGCCTGAGGATGGCCTATTAGACTAGGTTGAAAACGTTTGCTAAATAAAAGCGAATTCTAGCAGCCAAAAAGGTGTTTATAGATTTATTTTGATATGAAACACTTCAGAAACAAAATGAACCATTGTTCCCATAGGTCGACCCATAGGTAACAATGGTTTACAATGAACATGGGTAACAGTAGTTTATGTTGAACATGGGTAACACTAGTTTACGATGAACATGGGTAACAATGGTTTACAATGAACATGGGTAACAGTAGTTTATGTTGAACATGGGTAACACTAGTTTACGATGAACATGGGTAACAATGGTTTACAATGAACATGGGTAACAATAGCTTACGATGAACATGGGTAACAACGGGTAACAATGGTTTACAATGAACATGAATAACAATGGGTAACAATAGTTTTTTAAACATTTTACCATTTTGTAACGCATCGTAACGATTCCTTAAATAACGCAATAATTTGTTTTACGTTATTTAAGGAATCGTTACGATGCGTTACAAGAAAACAGCCCCTGATAGCACATTTACAATATTGAATTAATATTATTAAATATGTTATCATAATTGAATACAAAGTAAATCTAGAATTCATGAAAATTTCAGATTTATTTTCATTAAAAAGTCAGAAAAAAAAATCACTAAAATACATCTTTTCTTATAATAATTCAAGCGTATCTTCGAAAATAAACAAACTTAAANTTTCATTTTTTTCCTTTCAATTTAACATATATATAAATTCTACACGAAAAATAACAATTTTAAATGTATTCCTATTACATTTAATAATTGAAAATTTAAAATATCAAAAACTGAATATTGTCTAATTTAATATTTAAAATAACGAAAAAAATAAGATAGAGAATATCAATTTATTAATTAACTTTTTGTGTAAAATATAATGTAATTTTACAATGAATCAATGAAGTCTTTTAATGTTTAAATGGTAAGTTAATAGAATATAAAATGGTATTTAACTTAATTATAATAAGTAATAATTATTATTATTTTAACTTTAAAACATTGTCGAAAATGCTGCTATGACAACAAAATTAATTCGGACATTTTTATATTAGAAAATTGAAAAGAAATAAATTCCAACAAATTTTCACAAAAGTCATCGGTTGCCAAGTTGGCAATTTCCTACTCGTAAAATGGGGAATAAAAAACTTGCAGGGGGTTACAACTGAATCAATAATATCGGTCTCTTTACCTCTTCAAAGAAAGGCACAGCAATATCGGTTTAAAGGAAAAGTAGACAATAGTTTAAGAGTATGCATATTTTATAATATATGTTATCACTTAATTTTTAAAGAATAATTAAATTAAATGATCCTATCGTAACTCCACATATAAAAAAATACTTCATAAAGAAATGATATCAATAATTATTCAGATGATCACTTCTTTGAAATGGTTATAACTTTTGATTAATTCAAAATACGATTTTTTTAATTATATAAACCAGTTTATATATATGCAGTTAATTAAAGCAACAGATAAGAAAATAATAATACGCCTATTTTGGATTAATGTAAGGCTTTTATGCATAAAAATGCACGTGTTTTATAAGTTTCTATTATAGAAAACTTCAGAAAACAATTTTTTAATATACTATAACATATGTATATATATATATATATATAAACATAACAAATACATAAGTAATTCACATAATTAGCATAAATATTGAGATAAATAATGAAAAATTTCATTAAAATCTACATTAAATGTACTACACTAGAATTTAAAATATAAAATATTTACTTACCTAATAAAAAAGCCACAATCACAATAATATCATAGAAACATTTCGATAGCCACATCACAATTATAACATTTAAAAAATAAATAAATAAATAAATGTTTTTCCAGTACACGTGGTGTGCACTATTACGTCAGTGCATGAGAACACGTGATAATAATTACACTGATTTCAAAGCAAAATGTATATCCTTTTGTGTTCGTTCTTTAATAGTAAGAAGTTAAGTTACTTCACCTCATGCTACTTTGCTCCTTCCAAAATTCAGCAACCGTCCAATCAGGGGGCGATTCGTTTACTGGCTGACTACAGTCAGCAGACGACAGAATGAAGTTTTCGATTGTCCTGCCACAGCGGTGAATATAGGAACCATTAATTGAACAAAATTTTCAATATATTTACATATAATTAAGACTCATTTCGTTTACTTTTACTATTTATTCTAATAAACGACATATTATAATTGTATTTTTGTATAAACTTTTATCGTTAAATCATATTAAGTAAATTAAATCGATATTTTTAATCGACGTTTTTAAAAAATAGTAAAAGATGTAAAAAATTTAATTAAATTCGAAATGATCATTTTATCGTAAATAGTGAAAGTGAAATTGATCAGCGCGTGCGATGAATGGCAGAACGTGCTATGAATGAAAGCGATTAGCTCGTGAAATGAATGAATGGGTATTTACCACGTGCGATGAAAGTAAATACTTTTACTTTCACTATTAATAATAAAAAAAATCCAAATAAATAAAATCGAAAGTATGAAGTTATTTCAATTATTATTAAAAATATTTTTATATACTTTAAAATTGTATCATTCATACAGATAAATCAGTATATTTCAGCATGCTAAACTTCTGTACTAATGATAATACACCAGAAAAGTATTATATATTAAATTCTTATTAAAATGCAAATGGAAGCGCATATTCTTAATATTTTATAAGTAAATAAATGAAAAAGCAGATCCTTTAACATCAAAGATGCGATGTTTTCAAATTTTAGAATGATAACCATCCAACATATCTACGTATCATAACTTCGCTTTGAATATTAGAGACAAGATCGATTAATATGTTAAAAAATGCCGAATATTTTTGAAAAAAAAAGAATTTTACAATAGAAATATATCCATTAAAATGTGACATTAAAGATTTCATATTTTAGGATTTATGTTATCATCTTCCGCATCTGCATATTCATTCCTTATTTAAGAGATTTATCATCGATTAATACGCTAAAACACAAGGAAAAAAAATCAAATTTATCGTTATGGATAATCGATACGATAAAGAATAATCGATTTTCTGTTTACGACTTCTTCAAGAATTCGATCATCTCAGTTGAAACATTATGGATTTAAGATCAAAATATTGTTAATCGAAATGTGAAAAATCGATTAATCGTTTCTAAAAAGTATAATCTTTTTCCTCTTTCCTCTTCTTACTTTTTTTTATAGAAAGTTAACGAGCCTTTGATTATTTTAAAAGATGAAGATTGTTTTTGTTTAAATTAATAGAATATTCTTTTCTTAAAAACTTTTATATATATATATATATATATATATATTATTTTATTATTATTTTTTTTTCGTTAAACAGTTAACGAGTAAAAAATTTAATTATTAAAATAATATTTTTAGAATTCTTTTTTAATGAGATTCTACCTAAATTTCGTAAAATGGAAGCAAAAACAAGAATTAAGATATGTAAATTTTTATAATTTTCTCTAAACAATACGTACGTAGGTATACAAAGAAAAAACAGGAATCTAATTACTGAACAAGAAGATAAGTATCATACAAATGGTAAACATTAAAAGTAAGAAAAATTAATATATATACGTTTTTTAATTTAAGAATTTCAAAAATTTTTATCACAAACTTCTCGTTTCGAGAAACTTAAATCCCAAGAAGACATTCAAAACACGATATCTTAAACGAACATGAACTTAATTAAGTTCCAACTCACAAGACATAAATACCAATTATATACATTTAATTTGATTAATTTATTGTTCATTATGACTTTATCATTTCCTAAAATTTTACTTTTTTTTTTATATATATGATTATAAACTTATTTTATTTTTCCATTTGCATCTTTAACATATCTGGAAACTGAATTTTTAATGTTTATTTTCTTCCTGTATTTAATAATTTTCATCTCAAAAGATTTAAAAATTAATTATTAATATAAAAATTAATATTAAAACATATGTTTTAGAAAATTTGAGTTTATTTTTAACAAAAACAAATGAATTTTATATGATATTCTTCCATATTGCAACACGATTTAATATATTTGATTAATATTGTAAGCTTAAGAATTTATTAATTACTTTTCTAATTTTACATGAAATAAATTTGGAATATTATAAAATGTTTTTATTTTAAAATTACAATCNGGAATTAAAACCTGTAGAGACAAACGAATTAGGAAACAAAGTTCATTTTATTTTCCAAAAGAAAATCAATTTTATAAAAATATAGATTTTAAATTTTATAAAAACGTTTTAGTTTTACAAAAAAAAAAAAATTTTTAAATACTCTTGTTAAATGTAATTTATAATCAAGTAGGTTTTAGGATTGTTAAACTTTACCTCACATAACTCACATAACACATTCAATCCTTTATGCCAACTGTAACTACAGTTTCAGCTGTTATAACCACAGTATTGGCAATATACCAATATCTTTTGAATTACGATGGGTAAGTGACGAAGCTATAGTAATATATATTCCTATCGTCACCTGTTGTATTCGCTTATGGAGTAGTATACTATGTATCATAATATACAATCTTTACAATCTAGGTATTTAGCATTTCCATTTATCGCAAGATGGACTTGTCTAACGTTAATTAAACGTGGTTTATCACACAGAATTATTGATTGGTTACCAAAATTGCAATTTTAATTAACATTGATTGAATTACAAGCATCAACCTGTGTTCGTCATGTTTCATTCCATCTCAGCTTTATTAATAATATCGGTTAGTTTATATAGATTTATCAATAAATAAACTTTGAGCTACTGTAATTTTCAAAACATTGATTTATAAATATTAATATTTTAGTTTTGTTTATAATTAAAATTATAGTTTTAGCTTTATTTAATAAATACATATATGAGCTCTGTTATTAAATATTTTTATTAATTAATTATGTATTCTAATGTAAATTTATGTAAATTTTGTTTCTATGTGTAAATCTATAACATAGAATCTCGATTACTTAATATCGAGATCGAATTATGAGAACTTAACTATGCACAGATTTAATCTAGAATCAATTGTAGATAATTAAATTGTATTATTCTTTTTAGGATATTAAAAAAATTATATATTATTTAAAACATATCGATTAAATCAATATCGTATCTCATACCTCAAATTTCAATATAAATAATTAATAATAACAATTAATCAGTTATAAAACATATTTTATATATAAATTTTACGTTAATAAATATATATTTAAATTTATTCAGTATTTTAGTCTATTTATGTTATTTTCTTATTTTTAAATTTATTTTCTGCTATTGTAAATAATTTTTTTTTAAATTATATTATTTTATTAACATACTTTTTTCTTGCTATTTTGTTAATTTGAACATTCATTTTCTGTAATTTTTGTCGTTTAATTTACGGTTTGTTAATTTAATTTTCTTTTCTTTTTATATTTTCATTAAAATACAATTTCTATTATTTCATTTATTTATCAAATTTCATTAGTTTATGTCATTATAATTTATTTATTGTTATAATCTTCCTTATTTTCTTTACGAACTAATTTAATTATATATAGTTTTGTTTGATATTTTAATTTTCTTTTTTGTTTTATTTCTAAATTTTATTTATGTTATTTATTTTTTTGCTTTTTTTTCCCTTTTTGATGACATTCGTTAACTTACTTCGTTAAATAAAAGGGGAGGGAAGAGAATAAAGAAAAATCGAGTTTGTTAAACTCCAGTTAAATGTTCGTAAACGGTTAATTAAAATATTTTATTATGAAGAAAAATTTATTCAAAGTAGGATTTATTTACCAAATCCCAAATTACATTCAATTAAGATTTATTACTTTCACTCTAATTAAATAGCTATAATCAAACTTATTAATTTTTTTAGTTAATTCAACAATTTTAATTAAATGTTTACAAAATCCGGATTTATTTATTTCTTTTAATTTGAACTAAATTGCTAAATTTAAATTTTAAAAACTTGTTAATCTTATTTTTCTAAAAATTATTATTATTATTTTTTTTAAATTTTAACTTTAGTAATTTATTTAAAGGTGATATATTTATTAAAATGGTAAATAAATTACCTTTAGGAGTGTATACATATATATAATATTTTAATTTTTTTTATTAAAATATAATAATTGATTTAAATTTTATATATTCCCATAG
>NW_019384798.1:817464-876444 GCF_000671375.1 Centruroides sculpturatus | reverse complement strand
TTATCATTTGATAATTATATTTAATACCGTTAATATATTAATAAATATAATTTTTTATAAAGTTGTTAAAAATTCATTTTAAAGTTTTATATTAAATAAATTTTAAATTTAATTAGAAATTTTTTTTCGGATTTAAAAATTTAAATATATTTTAATTAAAATTTTACAAATGCCTTCACACTGAGGAATAATTAAATAAGTATTTAAATATTTTTTTTCAAGTTAAAATGAAAAAAAATCTTTTATTTACTTTATTTAATTTTTAAAATATATTTATAAATAACATTTTAACAAATACATTAATTAATTTAATTAAAATTTTACACGTGTCTACAAAACAAAGAAAAGTAATTATATATTTTCTTTTAAAGATTTTTCTCAAGTTAAAGCTGCAGACCATTTGTAAATAGTTCATATTTATTTGCTTGAAAGTTTATCTCAGCCATTAAGATAATGTTTAGCTAAGAACAGAGTTCATTAAAACACATTTGTAACTCTGCAGATGTTACCAAAACTTTAGTGCAGATAAAATGCTTGCCTTTATATTGACGAAGGAAACCAATTTGTTACCTCTTCTTGTTATAATGACCGCTCATATAGCCTTAGGTATTATTGGAAAGAAATACTAGATGAATGTACACTAATGTCCCTCAAGAGAAAATAATGTACATCCTTTATTCCTATAGTTGCACACGGCTAGAATGTTAAAATATCATTTTGCAATTATAATATTATGTTGAATTTATTACTTGCCTGTTCAATATAAGATGTTAATTATTATACCGAAACTTTTAGCTTCGATTTAACTATATATCACTAAAATTAATATCTAAAATATATTATTAAAGTCATTTTAATACGCTCATTTCAGTATAAAAATCATCTTTTAACTTTTTTCTTTTTTTAAATGAAACTTAATTAGTTCTGTCTTCGATGATTTGTTCCATAAATTAAATGTTTAATTATAATTAATATATTAAAATTAAAATTTTGTTTTCTAATCCGTAAAATAATATTCTAGCTTGAAATTTTTAGAAAATTTTTATAGATAAATTTGTAACGCAATGTTTAGATAAATTTTAAATTGCAGGAAATGATTCAAAAAGTTAGTAGAAGCTACTCTTTTTTTAAAAAAAAAGGAGAAGGGAAAGGGAAAAAATGGATATTAAAATTTTTAAGGAAGTCTTCTTCAATAAATTATTATTATTTTCTTCATTTCTTGTGTATATCTGTTGCGATATATGTGCATAAAAATTTTTATGTATAACTTTCATTTTAACGACTCTAAGTTAGTAATAACAAATATAAAATTCTAAGTTCGTTCCTCTATCTATTTTCTATTTTTTCTCGTTTCCTTTTGTTAAAGATACACTTTCAAAAGTTTTAATTTATAAATTTCTAATATAAAAAAATATTTCCTACTTTGTTTCTTTACAATAAAAATTAATTTTTATTCTATAAAAATTTCAATTTTTTTTTGTGTGTGTGTGTGTATATATTTATTACAAAATTTACTATGGAATTAAAACTTTTTAAATTAAAAAATAATAATAAATTTTCATTAACGTGACTATGAGATGATGTGTTAAAAATTTTTAATGAAAATAACATTTTTGTTTTGTAAAAATCTTGATAATGTAAACCAGTCAGAAGGATGTATAAGCACTTAGTCAATTCTTGGATAGTCTCAATATTTTCATATATTTTTTTAAGCAGATAAGAAGGAGTGGTTGTCATAGTAACGGATCTTCCCATCTCCGTCCATTAGATCCGATAAGGAGGTTAATCTGTTGTTAAATCTGACACGGCCGACCTCCAACTTCCATTAAGACCACTAACAACATAACAGTTACGTCCGATGAAGTTCTGTTATGATTTGTCTATGAAAACTTCACATATACACATTAAAAAAAACCACCCTCAAAAAACTTCCATAACCAAACATAAAACTAAATTACCTGAATAAATTATAATTAGTTAACATCTGACGTCGTTCTAAGTAAAAATTAGAAAGTTTATTACGTTTAAAAATCGATAGATTAACCATAAAAATTGCAAAGTTCCATCAGAAGCTTTACTTCGATTTCCAATATTTTTTATTTTTTTATTTTTTTCTTGTTGTTTCAATAAATTTATCTTTCTCTTTTAAGAAACTATGGATACAAATATATGCTTTGGAATTTTTTTTTAATATTATAAAGCCTATTTTACCATCGAGAAACCATTAAGAACGTTGAAAACAATCGTATCTTCGAGATTAAAATATTCAATTTTACATACAAAACCATTCTTATGTATGATATATATAATGTGTATGTTTGATAAAATTCGTTTCGTATCTATTTACATATTATACTTGGCATTGATGTATTTCAACAAGAGCAAAGATCTAAGTTGATTTAAATATGTATCATTGGTATGAAGTGGATAAAATAATATTAAACGAACGTTTCCTATTGATCTGTGACGATTAGGAGCTTTGGTGCTTCCTCTTTTTTTTATTTTTTTTAGAGAATTTTTACTGATTTTCTTTGACTAAACACGAAGAATGGCTATTAAGGAGACAAAACTACTTGTCTAAAATTTACTGTATAATGTAAGTCTTACAGACAAGAATAAGGAAGCTATACTTAGCCAAGTAACACATTAAAGTAAGCAATGTACTTAAAGTCGTCTCAGGAAATGGTTGAAGATGCGATGAATTGTCTTGGACGACCCCGAAACTGGAAAATCCCTTAATACGGCTTACACAGCAGTCATTTGACACGTCTTGTGCCAAAGAAAGGAAGAATCTGATTGGTTGATTAATAACACGTGCAAGGGTATTTTGGATGATAAAGATTCTAATTTATCAGGTTTTTATTCTCTTAGTTTTTAAATCTTGAGAGATTGGTTAAAATAAAAGAATTATTAATGCTTAATAAGGATTTTTTTTATGAGAAAAATCCTCAGAAAGATGATTTAAATTTCTTAAACTTTCGAATATTTTCAAATACATTTTAAAGGATTGTTTATTGGTTAAANAGCTACAATATCTTGAGGACATTGCGATAAAACATGAATACAGAAGAAACCTAATACGTGGTTTGGCATATACCTACTGCAACCAACGGGCCAGGTGCAGCAACCCCATTACCCAAAGGACTTCCAACAGAACTAGGAATTGCAACACAACCAACACTTACATGCCTTATATAAAGAAATAGTTGGCATAACAGGTACCAAGTTGGCTTACAAAAGGTCCCAATTGATATATATATATATTATTATTATTATTATGAAAAAATTAAATTATTAAAAATAAACTTCATAAATATTTTCAATAAATTACAAATTTAATAAATGTTTATTAAATATATTTTTAGGCATTTTCTTCTATAGTAAAATAATCATTTATTGTACTATTTTATATACATTTTGTATATTTATGCGATAACAATGTCGTTTAAGAAGCTAAAATAACGATCAAGACGTCGAATAAAGGTGGAAAATATAACTCTAATCAGGATTTAAAATTAATCAAGTCAAGAATTTTTCCCATTAGCAAAGTAGTAAAATACACAATTTTTAAAAAATAATTAAGTGAAATTTATGAAAGAAAATAAGTATAAGAAGTAGAAGAAGGAGGAAGTTTTGTTTTTATTTTTACTCACTTCCATTGAAAACAATTAAGGAGTGACTGGAATGCGTTGAGTTAAGCATAAATTTTCTTTTCACAACATTGGACTGCCGCAATTTGCAACGGCACACTCTCAAAAGTGCCACCTAGTGAGCAATTGAGGAACTAAAGAGGACACTTTATCTTTTCTTGGTTCCTACAGAGTTTGTTAAACTTGAAAACATAAAAATCTCCCTTACCTTTAACCTATTTTCATTTATATATATGGAAGTGTGTAAAGTTTAGACAAAATGGTAAACTTTAAGAAAATCTATGAGGATGAGAAAGATAAGAATTGATCATAGCACGCTACATTAAGAAGTATCAGTTCGATGATAGAATAATTAGCAAGCTTCTTGGATCGTTATCAAAATCGCTTTTGGTGTAAGAATGAATAATACACAAATGGTTAACAATAGTTTGATAGTTTATCATTGTATCGATCGACTTGTCAGTAAGGAGAATGTGGTAAATGATAGCAATTCTATCGTTAAGTGGTTGCTATTCTATATGCAATATAAACACTTAACGACAATTAATTGTTATGCTAACACATTAGGAACAGATTAAATCGGTGTAATGGCTTCTATACTCGTACATTATCACCGTAGAGGATCATTCGTAAATTTAATATAAAATTATAAAAAAATAATATATATATTGAATAAGTAGATTATCATAGTTTGAAAGTAATAAGTATCATTTATGCAGAGGATATTTGTGAGAATTTTCCACGCTCTTTACATAGATCCATCAAGAAAATGCTCAGCGATACTTTATGTCGTTTGTGATGGATGAAATCGTTTCTTTCTTATATTCGACCGTACGAATCCGAATTCCAAAGAACGAAGATTAGATTGTCCAGACACGCTTGTCGATCATTTGTTATCGAGTCATCATTTCTAGATATTCATCCTTACGTACAGACACACAAAAATGATGCCACGGAATATCGCCGTATGTATTTCGAAATTAAATACTCCTAACTTGTAAAACATGAAAGTTTTTCATCCTAAAAAAACATTTTTAACTCTTAACCATTTTTGTGACCTTTTATTTATGTTTCACAATATGTAGTGAGTGATATTTATGTCTGTGTACAGAATAGGAGAAGCTTCATTATGATATGTTTCGTCATATATTATGATATCTTTCTCTACATGTTTTCATATTCATTCTGAATTATTTCACAGTATAATGTAATATGCTTCAAAACGTATTGTAAAACATACCTTCACTGTATATGGTAATCACTAATAAAAATTAGAAGATTAAACATAGATTAATACATAACAATATTAAGATAAAAGTACAGCAAATATATTGTTACAAGAGATATTAAAGTTTATATTTCTTATTAAATGTTCTGAAGTCTACACACATAAAAATAAGTTAAAGCTATTCATTTATTAACACTAAAGTATAAAAATTCATTCTACATTAATGTAAAAATCGAGAGAGTTAACTATAAATGTTAACATAAGAGACTCGGTCAAGGATACTAAAACAATACAAGCTTCTAAAGGGTTAAAATCCAATATATACATTTATATAACATTTTCTTCAGAAAGAAAACATTCGTCGCTAAACTTCCATTTCAAAACTTTTGCCAAACTACGGATCATAAATCTCCTGCAAGTCGAACAACCTGCTGATATGGTTCGTTATTAGTCAATCCAACAGTCTCGATGCAGGGTCTTAACGTCCAAAGCTAAGTCCAACACCTAAATGGGGGAAGTGAGAAATGGCTTTAGGGACCCGGCCGCAGGTGTCGATAATGGTCCAGATACGAAGGAAAAGGACAATAGACTAGCAAGAAGGATATAAAATCAGACCTTAGAGGTAGATGTGGGATGGTTAAGAGAGAACGCTGACTTGACAATATAAGATTCGACCTAAATTGGTCTACCTCGGAGCCAAGCTGGAAGTGAATTTGTTCAAATTATTTTACTGTTTCACGGTTTTGCTTTTGTTTTTCTTACTATCTGGATTTGTTTAGTACACTAATAATACCAAAATTAATCATTAGTTCGATGTTATCTGTAACAAGCATTATCGAATTAGTAACGCGAAACCGTTGGAGTAATTTAAAACCGTTAAAGATAATTATTCAATAATTTTTAACATGTGCTAATTCCATTTTAGTGATAATTGTCAAAGATATAATTACGTTAATAACTAGAAACATTAGAGAACACAAATCTTGTTTGGTATTATATGAAATATGTTGATCGATACGCTCTGCTGATGATTGGATAGTTAAACACGTAAGAATATTGCATTCTCGTCTGTTGTTGTGTCTTTGATGCAACATATATAAAAAAAGATAGCATCTTTCGATACACGATATATAAAAAGATAATTTATTATTATGTTATTTGATACAAGATGTAAAACAGAACCTTTCCTCGATACAAGATTTAAGAAAATATAACGATTTATGATACGATTTTGATGCAATATATAAAAGATAACTTCATATCTTGCATCAAAAAATATAATTTATAGACAGATATTTAATGCCGGACATAAAAAATTTTACACCTTTCCATCCAAGTGAACGCATTAAATTTAGACAAAACATATCTTTATCTATATAATACGCACGGAATACCACAATAATAAATTAATAAATCATTTTATTAATTTAAACATAACGAAATTTCCTAGAAAGGAAGAGCGAGTAAATAATAATATTTTCGACAACTATCACTTTCTTCCAAATCAATGAGACGTCCCAGAGGGCGTTAAGAGCGCCTCCAGATGGCGTGATTTGACAAAAGCGCCTCCAATTAACGCCGCCAGCGACCCCTAGCGATTGATCAATGAAAGTTAAGTTGAGACGGTTGTCATGACAACGCCACGTTGCGGTTCGTCAGGTTGGACATAAGCGCGAATTACAATCTCAGCTATTACCCTCATTGACTCTTTTAAGTACAAACTCGCTATTGTTATTCTACTGCCGTATATACACAGCTGGGGGCTAAGAGATTGTTGACGTGATTTCCGATGACTTCTATGTCCTGTAATGTTTGATATTTGAAAAGTTTTATCGTTTTCGAATTTTTATTCTTAATTTTATCAATATATATATGTACAACGTTAAAATTTCCACAATAATTTTGATAATACGCTGCCATTTTCGGCTACTATCTAGTATAAACAATGAAGATTTAATGAATAAAAATTCGTTACAAAGATGATAAAATTGTTTTTCCTCACTGGAGTATATTAAATTTTCTTACTTTATAAAAAAGACAATTCACTGCAAAGGAAAGAATTTCATAAAATGAAAAATTCCTGAACAGAAAATAAGTCCTTGCTTCTTTTTCTCTCTTTATTCAATACATTACAAAATTCGAATCTTTGATGTGATTTTCCAATTTTATTATTTTTTTATAAATATACAATAAATTATTTAATATGCTTATTTATCCATCTAATTGTAATCAATAAACTCAAGAGAATAAATTAATTAGAGTATTTTTTAATGTAAAAATACAGAAAAAACTCGAAAAATTCTCATCTTCTCTTACAGAATTACAAAAATAGATACCAATGTACGAGAAAAAAATAAAATAAAGATCTCTACTGAAAATCAATAGCTACAAATCGTCGAAGTATAGGTCTACATCTTTAAAGAAATTGCACTTTTCAGATTCTATCTCATTCTCGACTCTATCGTTATAGATACAACCCCCTGCAGATTTACAAAAGCGGGTGCATCAATCACTAGAACATTCTAGATATTGAATGGCAACTATATTACTAGTATATGTCGTAAATATTTGTAAAATTTTAAGAATTTTTCTTCTTTTTATAAACATATTTTGCTATCTCTAACATGAAAATTTGATCATGCTACCCGTTATGAGAAAAGCACACGATAGCCTCGTGATACCAATTAGTGGAGATGCTCCATGCGCTTGCTCTATGTAATTTACCAAAGTGGGGGTCCACATCTGTCACTTTCCCTTTTAAGAACTCCTAATTGAGTCCTTGTTAGTGACGAAAACTTCGGGGTGGATCCTTTCATTTTTTCTTCTCCCCTTCTTCCTATCTTCTTCAAGAACAAGGGGGCCTTTTTTATTTTTTTATTTTTATTTTCGCCAGTTATCTGAAGTATCGCATTACCAGGATCGTTACTTAAGTAAAAAGCACATTTTTTTTTTGTAAAACTTAACTAACTACAAATGATAGATAATTGATACAATGTTTTAGCTGTAATCAGAACTCGTAAAAATCGTAATAACTCGGAAGCGGAAGACACTTTTTAATCTACAACCTTCTTAATTTTATATAAATTATTTCTCCACACTTTAAAATTACTATAACGGTTATTTTATTTCTATATAAATTATTATATCTTCTTGTTTTTTTAACTCGATAAATTCAGATCTAATGGCAAGTGTCAAAATTCCGGGAACATATTAATGATCTCATTACTGCATGGCTTAGATGTGAAGACATAACTTCTTCCAGACATTTTCTACGTCAGACTCATACATCTTTGACTTGTCATGATGAAGTTTTGTGATTTTCTCCTCATTCATTAATAATGAGAGATTCAACCTGATCGATTTTTACTGATTTTATCGACGAAATATTTAAATTATATTTTGAGTACTGTTATTTTCTACATTAATCAATGCTATTTTCAATGCAACGAACGTTAAATGTTTAATATTTGACATAGTTTTAATATAGTAAACGTTAAGACTGCTTTCAAGCAACCAAAGTTATTTTCAACGTAGCGACACTTTCAACATAGCGAATATTTTTAACATAATTGACATTAACTCCAACATAATAAACATTAATTTCAACAAAACACATTATTTTTCAAGTTAATGAACATTATTTTCAACGTAACAAACGTTTTTTTTCCAACATAAACGAGCATTCAACGAGTTTTCAACAACGTAACGAGCATTAACGTACTGTACTGTACATTAAATGCCCATTTAACAAACGGACTTTAACTAATATTTATTAAATAAATAAAAGCATAAGGAAACATATTTTTTATCTAGGATAAACGATTAAATGTTAACAAATTTATCACTAGTCTGTAGCATTTTATTCATTATCCTATCCCATATTCTTTGTTTATTGCACGTTTCCTCCTTATCTCGTACTTTATGTTGTTGTCCATTCTGCTTTATCCCATCACGTTAGACCATATCCTACACTTTTTTCCCCATTATCCACGACGTTTTAGCCATGTTTATTATACGTAACAATAATTAAGAAAAATAATCTATCCACCGTACTCTTATTATAATTAAATTAAAAATTGGCAAATTAAATTATCGTCGAATATTAAAAAGTTCATTTATCATAACTTTGTACCAAGATACTTTTCTAAAATAACAAAAAAAAAAATTCATTTAATCCTGAAGGGAACCAGAACATCCGAAAGATAATGAAGCCGGCTATTGTCAAACCAAGTAACTATTCTAATTAGTTACTAGATAATTTAGAATTTTCTCTATAGCGACGGCATAATGGATCAAATGTGAAATTGGAGAACGTTGTAATGCATTTTTAAATACTTTCTTTCTTAGATTATCGATAATTTCGCTTAATTTTTTAAGTGTTTTTTTTATTATTTAGAAAAATCAATTGTTCGTCTGTCGGTCTGACTGTTTCTTTTAATTTGTACTCTGATGTATATATATTCAAGTCTCTTGTATAGATTCTTTAAATTCCCAGTAAATACTTGGTTAACGTTTGCCATTTTGTTGTAAAATGAAGAAAAACATGATAACTTCTAAAGATTTTTAATTAATTTATGAATTAACTATAATCAATGGAGAATATATTCTTTATTTTAATCAAATATAATGCTGCATTCGATTTAAAGAAGTTTATGCTTTATACGTTTGAATTTTCATAAATGAGTAACTTTGCAAACATGGAAAAAATCGATAAATTGTTTGCTAATCATCTCGAGTCATTAGTGATTAAACAGGAATCATAAACATTTCAAAAACATTTAAAATAAAATTATAACTAGATGAATATCCAGGCTATCAAATTATAACGACGTGTTTCACACCAATAGGAGTCACGGGGAGTAAGACCTATCATTAAAACTCTCTTAACATCGAATGGCAGGTAATAACGATCCTCTATCAGTTAACATTTAGATCCAACACACGTCTTGGCACAATTATTAGTTACTTAATTACATTGATGGATAGGGCAAGTCACACGTAGCTATCTTGTAAATCTGTAATCAATGGAAGTTCGCACAACCTCCTGTCTCAATGTTTAGATTCGTCTTTAATGGGTCCCACTTTGTATACACTTAGCAGAGTTCCAACTCATCAATCATATCGTCAAATTAAAGAATGATATATCTCTTTCCTATATGAATATTTAATGTTTTCAGCTTCCATTCTGATGCTTCATGATCCATGAGACGTTCACAATAAAGTCAGATCTTGGCTACATCCTATATTTATATATATATATAAGATTATCCAATAGTTTATTCCTTATATAAACACTTTTATGAATGGTTATAATCCTGAAAAATGATGACATCAGGAAATCTAGAAGAGAAGTGAATTGGATTATAGAAGATTTTGCTGTTATTGTTCTAAAAGTTGAGATAAATCAGGATAAATTTAAATAATAAAATTATGATATTTACGTTGTTAAAAGATAAATTGACCAAAATAAAAGGAATATAATAAAAAAATTTTACTTATTTCTCAACTAATGATATGTAAAATGTTACTTTTTTTTCTTTTATTTTTGCCATTTTAAATCAATATAATATAATTTTGTATATATTTTCTAAATTAACCATCGAATTCAATTTACAAGAATAATATTTATTCCACAGTTATGCTAATTATATTCTGAATAATTATAAAAATTTCATATTTATTTGCATAATCAAATATAAAATACGAAGATTAGTTTCTTAGTTGCAATAATTTTAGCTAGACAACTATATAAGTTTGAAAAATGATTTTAAGTAAGCAGTTCTACTTTTATCCTCTACTTATTCATACCGAAGAATTTTTATGAATAGAACGTGACAGACAGATATATAGAAAACGTAGACATGCAGAAAGATTATACTTCATTGTAATAAAGTGTTAAAACACTAGAATCTTTCTAATTTTATTTCCTGTAAATAAAAATTAGGAATAAGTTTATAAGTAAATGATATAAAGAAAAAAATATATACAAAACTTCTCTTGCCGAAAAAGTGCTTTATACTTTTTCCAAAACATATATTTATTTTTTTTTTTTTTTTTTACCTCCTTCATCTTTTCGAAAACGGAACATGAACGAGGGAGAAAGAGAGAGTTTTCTTTCCTTAAATCTCATTTCGACAAATTGCAAACAGAAACACAAAAGAAAGGAACATTAATTCCAATCCAATTTCTCTACAAAAAGTTATATTTCTTTCACGTACAAAACACAAAACTGTATAAGTATTAAAGAGGAGAAACAAATAATGGGTCTAGACACATCTTCTCAGCCATTTTCCATCCACCACGTGACGTGGAACAAAAAAAAAATAAAAAAAAATAAGAAGAAGAAACATAGGATGACGTTTCCGTCACGCGAGGCTCAATCCGTTATGCTGTCCGTTTTTATGATCACCGGGTCCTGGTTTATGTGACTATAACGACGACCAGGGACAAATCCCCTCGGATATTATAGCCACATAGAACCTACGTCCCCTATATAGACTTACGAGGGTTGACAACCTGTATTAAGAACAACAAAGCTTTGGTTATTGACACCTCTCTTTAAAGTAAAGCGTTGTCTTTTCTTGTACAGGTATAAATATTTATCAGGATATGGACTGTTTATCATCGTAACACAGGTCCATAATCTGCAAAAAAATGGATCTCCGTCCCTACTCCAACCTGAGATAACTTCACTTAACTGAGAAAATATTTTAAAGAAAACTTTTTATGGGATGTAACTATTTAAAATATATATTTATCTTATGATTTATAATATAAATTTTATGATTTTTGTCAACATTACGGAAAGAAAAATTTTTGAAGTAGGTAAAAAAAAAAAATATTGTCAAAACAATTCATTAAATAAGGCATTGTAATTAGTAAAATATTTACTTTCTTATCTGCCTTTATTTCTTAATAAAAGAAATTATAATTTGTAAATAAGAATTACATTTAAAATTCAAATTCTAAATTAACCAATTACGTTATCTTTAGATGATCAGATGATTGTTTACTTCATTTATATTGGTTGTTTCAAAAAATATGTTAGTGTTTTTGAATTAGCTACAATTTAAAATTAACCAATCAACGAAAACTTTACCGATCAGGTGACTCATTTATTTCATCTCTATTGGACGTTTTCAAATTCCATTATTGATGCTGTTGAAATAATTTCTAAATTGAAATATGTTGTGAAAAATTATTTATCAATAAAAACAAAATTAAAAATATAAATTTTTATATTTTTACATCAAGAATCTATATTTTTTATTGTTATTATTTTTTTTATTTTTCAGTGAAATTCAGCAATCAATATTCGGTCCCAATTCACTCGGTGCCCACACAAAAGCCGAACAAAAACAACGAACTAACTGAATAAATATCAAGAAAAAATAAATATATTCAACATCCGATAACTTTTTAAAAATAATTTAAAATAAAATATAAGATTTTTGTAAAGAAAAAAAAATTAATAAAATGATTTCTTTCCTTAGTCATCGAATATCTTTGTGTAAGTTTAATATATAGATGCAAGTTTCTTAATGTTCAAAACCAAGAAAAAATCTAAGATATTTCTGTGATAAGAATAAAAGTTTCTTTCCAAAAACTCTTGGTAGTTTGTTATATTTGATATGAAGTGGATTTTAGGTAGACTTTTGTTTGTTTTTTGTTGACGTTTCGGCTCGTATCTTATATACAACACGATCGATGTTTCATTGTTTGTGAAGAGAAACCTTTTGGAATTTCATTTGATTTGGTCCTAGTTTATTCTTTAGTTTTCTCACTTGTTAACATAGATCTAACAAAATAAATGTTATAGTTTTCAAAGAAACACAGCTGTGTGTCAAAGAGACGACTTTTTCCATTTTTTTTCTCTATTTTTTATGTTTTTTCTTATTCGTAATAACTATTTTACATTATCCTCTATGGGAGGTTTCTCTAAATCCACGTCTAATTTTACAGAATTCAAAAACAGAAAAAAATCGAAAGGTTTTTTTAGCTTCTTTTCTTGAATAAACTTCAGAAATATTTCATTTTTTTATTTAGAAAAAGTCAGAAAGAAAAATTTTCTTCTTATGTATTTTTATATTCAATGTATTATAATTATATATCAGAGAAATGATGAGGTTCTAGATGATTGACCATTAGGTATCCCATAGTATATGGACATACACGATCTTGCACATATTGACATAATTACGAAAACATTTATGCATATTTAATTCATTATAGCAAACATATACTTAATATAGCATGATTATGTTAATATATCCATTTATGAATAATAATTTCCCATTTTAATATAGAAATTTTAAATTATAGTAGCTTAACGTAATTTAATTATGTTTATATAAAAGTATATTTAATAACAGAGTTTTATATATACCGTAATGTAATTTATATAGATTTTATTGTAATATTATATACATAACTAAGTAACATAGAAAAATACTTGGTACTGTACACGTATACGATTTGACACCATCTCAAAAATTCGATTTCCAATTTCATTTAATGTAAACATTATAGAAAAACAATTAAATTCAAGAAATTCTCTGTAATTTTTTAATTTTAAATGAAGGTAACATAATCAGAAATTTTTTTTTATTTCTTTCTTCAGCAAGAAATCGTAAATTTGTGTGTTTTGAATACCCAAGAGGCGTTATGTCACATTCGGCTGTTAATGTAAATTATAACCCAATAATAATGGAAAGATAAGATATCTGATTAGGGAGATAAATCCTTTTGATTCACTCTATAAAATGATGCGTGAAATTGAATAGAAGAAGGAAAAAGTTCGCTTGGAGGAACAAGGTGTCAAATGACTTCAATAAGCTGTTGAGAAAGATGTTGTAGAGTATCTATCCCTTTATATAATAACAGGACAGACATTCTACAACAACAGCAACATAGTAAAAAAAAAACTTAAAAAATAATGTGTTAATTAAAAACATTTGCAAATAAAAAAATTCCTCAACTGCAACTAAACAGTCATCTTGGAGAAAACTTGCTATTTTATTTAAAAATNAAAATAATGTGTTAATTAAAAACATTTGCAAATAAAAAAATTCCTCAACTGCAACTAAACAGTCATCTTGGAGAAAACTTGCTATTTTATTTAAAAATATATATATATATTTAAATAAATATATTAAATAAACGAAGCTAACTACATTAAACTGTTAGAAAAAACAGGAACAATAATTACAAACGATTTTTCTTTGTAGGATAAAAGTTACAAGAAACTTTAGTCTACAATACCTGAAGTGAAGCATGTCTGCCTTCTCTCATTGCATTGTCATTAATCACTATTGTAGACAACAATGCTCTTGGCCTCCGTCGTCTTGGGATAAAGTACATACCAGAAGCAGAAAATTAAAGAAAAGAAACTTGTTATTTTAGTTTTTTCCAACTTTCATCCACTTCTAAAGCATTCTCCCATTAAAAAAATTTTTTTAGTTAAAGCTTATATGACTCTATCCCCTTAAACATAGAAAAATTAAATATAATTATTGTGAATAAGTATTTATAAATATATTTATAACACAGGTCCATAATCTGCAAAAAAATGGATCTCCGTCCCTACTCCAACCTGAGATAACTTCACTTAACTGAGAAAATATTTTAAAGAAAACTTTTTATGGGATGTAACTATTTAAAATATATATTTATCTNCGTGTTCTTAAAATTACTCGCATAAAAAATATATATATTATCAATATTTTAATGCAATTTTTAAAATATTATAATAATAAAAATATATGTTAGATATAATTTATGTTTAAAACCGCTAATATTTAATAAATTGTATATTCAAATATATAAAATCGTTAATAATAAATTATATTAAGAATTTTCTAGTAAAATAATTAATTAAGAGACGATACCACATAAAAGTATTATTTTAAAAATTTCAGGAAAATGAAATAATAATAATAATAATATACATATACCGCCATCTAGTAATAGATTTTGTTATTATAAACTGTAAATTTATTATCAAATAATTTTTAAAAATGAGAAAATTAAATCAGATGTCTTAATTAACATTCTTAAACGAAAAATTAATAAAATTTACAAACAAATATTCAAATTATACAATCTTTATTGTTATATTTTACTCGTAAATTAAGAACTGAACAATACTTGATGAGGGTTATTAATAAGCTAAGCTTAGTTTATATCATAAAATTAACTTACAAAACTGAATAACATGTTTCCAAACATTATCTGAATATGATTTACTTCATTATGTCAAGATTTAGATTATTGCTCTTTATTTAAAGTTGCTAAATTATAAATTATAATTAACTTTCAAGTCAATGCCATTCTTCTATTTACGATTTATAGAGTTAATTTTAAAACATACCTACGAAAATATTTAATTTTTGTAATTATAAATAATACGCTAAAATACTAATTAATAATTCAGAACATTTTTTAAAAGTAAATTGTAAATTTTTATTATCCAAATTTGCAAATTAATCTGAAGCTCAACGTTTAAGTAGCATTTTCTGTTTAACGCTGTCTGCCATGAGAATTTTAATTTAAAATGATAGATTTATTCTTTTGTAGATTGACGTATTTCTTAATGAAAGCTTTTTATTCGGCTATCTACTTTAATTTTTTTTTTATTTACAAAATTTTTGGGAAGAATGCGCGAGATACTAACTGCCAAAATGTTATAATTTAAATAAAACAAACATAGAACTACATTTACACAGAATCATTGTGATGTAAATGTAATACAACAAGGTTAGCAACAACACAAGGTTAATTAACGACAACAAGCTCAAAGCAATTAACCAAACAATGGTTGATTACAATGAGCCTGAAGGGTCATCTGGAAGGAGGGGAAAAATATGTAAACATACATCTAAAATATTCAAAATGGACGTCAATCTGAATTTTGTACGTTATATATTCTCCCCGTAACTTCTCCAACATTTGCTGCAAAAAATAGCATATTTAAAGACATTAGTAATACTGTCACACATGGCAACATTTGTTTGGATCTCACTTTTTTTCTAGTGGAGCTTTGCACAAATTTTATGCTCCATTTTACTTGTCTCCTTTTCCTGTATCAACTGAGGTTATTGGTGTATTGATTTGCATTTCTCAACTTGGAGCCTTTCATTGTTAGATAGTAAAGCCTACTATTTTTAGAGACACGGTTCGTTTCTGATCAGAATCGCAGAAAATTTCATGGATGATTTAATTCATCTTTCACTACCTTTTTATTTCTTATATTGGAAGGAGCATGACAACATTTCCCTCCTTGGATATTTCTTAATGCCATCTTACCTTTGTGCCTTAAGTGAAGAATAAGGTAAATAACATAATTAAATTTTTTATCACTTGCCCAACTTTGGTTTGGATCAATTCATAATTGTTCCAAGCCATAGTGGGTTTTTGATATATCGTATGGATTAAGACGGCTTTTAACATAAACACCACCAGCCGTCTTAGTGTCTGTAAAGCAGAATGAATTATATATATAAAAAACTGAGTTTAAAATCATCAGGCAAGATTGAATTTTCATATCGGTACGAAATTATCACAACTTTCCAAGACAATTTTAATTGAAATGGCCTTGTTGTCACACGTAATGTGTTTCGAGAAAAATATTACTCTTCTTATACTTCAGTTTTTATGAATGTAGATTTATAAAAAGAGAGAGAAATGAAAATATAACATAAGAAATGTTACAAAATGATATTTCAGCATAGTGAAAGTAAGATTAAAAAAAAAAAAAAAACTAGAAAATCTCCCATCAAGTATGACAGAATACTTTTTATGAGAAAGTAGATATTGAAGAATTGAGAAGAGCAGAGATTTTAAGAAATTCAAGAAGAGTTGCTAATATCGAATTAAATAATTTATACTCGAGCTTGATGTTTGTGATTCTGTTTGTACAGCCCTTTACTAAGCCATTCTTATTCGATGTTGCTCAAATCGGACTTCACGGCCTTCAGGAGTCTCAGTTGTTTATTCTTTTAGATCTAGAATTATCCTGACTTTTATGCTTTCTCCTAAGCATTTTTTTTCTTTTTGGCAAAACAGCGAGTCTTTTAATCCCACATTGATAAAACGAAAATGAATAGTATGTACTGTACTGTACGTTAGTTAGATGAGCGATAATCTATATCTGTGTAAAAATGAATGTATGTCTGTCTGTGTGTCTGTCTTATGTCCTTCATGCATTACCACACCGTTTATCCGATTGCCGTGAAACTTTGGGAAGTTTTTTAATACACTCCCGCGAAGGTTTTTGGTATAGTACATTTATCCTACGATAGATGGCGGGCGTTTACACGAACATTCGAGCACTGTGTGTTCGATCGATTTCAAATTGTGAAGACCATTTCCCCCCTTCAAAAAATATCTCTATATATGCATTTGTGAACTGTTATTTACGATATTTGTAATAATTTTTGTTTAATCACTTTATTTCAACTTTTCTTTGCTAATTATGTATTCGCTCGAACTTCGTTAAAACCTTAACTGTACCCCGAACAACAACCGAAGTTGTAGGAAGAAATTCGCCTATTTTACCGATCTAGGTATCCCCCTTTTCCAAATTTTAATATCGACTCAAAATAATTTAAAAAGACAAATTACAATAAAACGGTTTATTATCCAACTATCAGAAATTTCACAACATGCCAAGGAAGAGAGGAAGGAGCAATTAAATAATTAAAATTATAAAGGATTAAAAAATATATATATATATAAATGGGGAATATAGCACTTCTGACAATCGCTGCCAGTGTGTGAGCTAAATTTGGAGAATTCGTGCTTCTCGCATGGACAACTGAATGTGGCCGGCTCACGTGTCGGAAAACCTTCTGATTTATTCGTGTACGCTCCAGATGGAAAAACAAAAAGTATCGTATATCCACAAACACTCCAATAAATAAATAGAATTGGAACGACACTTTGAAATGTTTTCCCAATGAAAATGAATAATAATAAGTTTCAATAAAAATGATAAAATGTAAATTGAATTTTATCATAACGAGTTTGCTTGAATTTCCTTTCTTCTGAGATCGCAGCAATGTGCGACGGGTAAGCTAGTACTTTATAAATAACGGGCTCGTTAGATCGTTACTTCCGATTGGATAATAGAACGTCACGTGGTTACTATGAAAATAATTTTAAAAACTACACACAGACGACGGGGCTTTTATATTAGCAATGAAACGATTTTTCAATCTAAATTACTCGCGTAGCTATTTTATTAAATAGCCCTATTTTATGTTATTAAGTAACCTTAAAATATAGCCCGATAAAATCCGGCAGATCGTTTGGTAATATTCTATCTTCGGAGGTGTTCTGGGATTTCCCTGAAAGGATTCGTATTACACCCTTGATGGCTCCATTTAACTATTTAACTAATCTCCTATTTAAAGGAGACGTTTTATAGCTTGAAAGTTATCATGCCGTAGAATGTATCTGCAAATATTGAGAACTATTTTCTATTTTTTCCATAAGTGTTCTGGAATAACATTTTGATCCTCGTATTAAATCTTAAGACTTTGAAAATGGGATTAATAAATCGAATAATAAAATAAGAGTTATTCGGAATATTTTTTTTCAAGGGCATTAATCAATCATTTCAGGAACAATGGATATATGAGAGGTTTGGTGGAAAAGCGATACAAGTGACAAATAGCTCAATATAAAAATGTTTCAACACAATAATACATTCAGCCTTTGAATTTCTATAGTTAGAATATCATCTTCGAAATATCTTGCACGCATCAGCATAACAAATCACATTTTTAATATTATTTTATATGGGTACTCTTTTAATATATTTAGTAAATATTTGAAAGGATTTCTTATACAAAATATGATAAAAAATATTCTTATTCAATTATATAATGAATCCATGCTTTAGAAATTCTATTTGACAATGAATTTCTAAATTGTTTTGTAAATTATGATATTTTTTTATATTAGTCTATATTGTAAGATTGGCCCCTTAACAATACGGAAGAATTTTTTGTTGAATTGTTTTATCTATATATATAATATGTAGATAGTTAGTATATATAATGATTTTAGTAATGAGAAGGATGCAATTGATTTTGAGAAAGAATTAAGTCAAAACAAGATTCTAAATTAAATAAACAAACACGTATTTAAATAAATAAATACTTTAATTTACCTGTAATTGTAATGATATTTTCGTTCGCCCCATGCAAATTCAAATTTAAAACGTTCAACTTCTCAAAAAGATCGTTGAGAAATGCTTCCAGCCACCAATTATCTTCGTTAAGAAATTCACATCTAAAATTTTGAGAAAGAATTAAGTCAAAACAAGATTCTAAATTAAATAAACAAACACGTATTTAAATAAATAAATACTTTAATTTACCTGTAATTGTAATGATATTTTCGTTCGCCCCATGCAAATTCAAATTTAAAACGTTCAACTTCTCAAAAAGATCGTTGAGAAATGCTTCCAGCCACCAATTATCTTCGTTAAGAAATTCACATCTAAAATTTTNATTTAAATAAATAAATACTTTAATTTACCTGTAATTGTAATGATATTTTCGTTCGCCCCATGCAAATTCAAATTTAAAACGTTCAACTTCTCAAAAAGATCGTTGAGAAATGCTTCCAGCCACCAATTATCTTCGTTAAGAAATTCACATCTAAAATTTTCAGCATCGAAGAAACATTATTTCATGTCGCAAAGAGATAAATCGTGAAAGCACTTTTCCTTTCGAGAGCCATTGCACTTTTGTATGAAGCAGTAAACATTTAAAATCAGAATTCACAGTTTCTCAAAGGAAAGCAAAATGTCTGCAACGTAGGAAATGTGATTTTATGTAATTCATCATTTTAACAACGTTATTCATCGTCTTCAGAATACCACCATGTAGAGATTTTGACACTAAAACTTCGCAGTGAATCGTACAATGTACAATTTTAACTTGTGAATTTTTTGTAATACATAAACCACGAAACCTTTTTTTCGATCCTGCATGGATGGAGCGCCATTAGTGCAAACACTAATACAAGTTTGCCACTGCATACCTCTCAATACGATATTTTGGTTTACCAGGTTAAACACATCTTCTCCTGCCAATTTTTCCTTCAATTCACAGCAAAAGAAAAACTGATTTATGAAATTACCACCCCTGATTATTCGCAGAAATATGATTAGTTGAACTCTGTTGCTGATGTCTGTACTTTCATTTTTTTTTAAAATAAAACTCATCTCCATCCACAAAATTAAGTGCTTTATCATTTTAAAATAATAATAATAATATAAATTTCTTTAAATAATAAAATCTCATAACACTATTTATTAATTAACCAGTTTGGCTTCAAGTTTCAAAGTTTTGATCTCTTCAATGTTTGCTGTTACGAATATTGGTTTAAATAAAATCATTAAAATGATGCAATCAAGTTAGTGACAGACAATAAGACTCGTGGCATTATTTTAAAAAAATGCACCTTACATTAGAGTAAATACGATATATTTTTTTATTTGCTGTCTATAATAGGCATGTGACAATAGGTAGATGACAATAGTCACTATCCCCCTAACATATATAAGCAACTACATTCCACGGTACATTAGTCTACCGTCTACACTACGTAAAAGGTTTATATCGAGATAGAATATCGCAAAAGTTTTTTAAACTATCTTTTTAAGTGCCTAGACACAACTAAAAATTAACCTAAAAACGATAAATATCGAATATTTAAACAGTTAGCCAAATATAAAATTTCATAAGTTTTATTAATTAAATGCAAAAATTTATGTAGAGTACAATCATGAAAATTTCATGTACAATTTTAATCGTTGAAGTAATAATAATTCTGCTTTGGATATGTATCGACTGCAAAGTATGTTTTTGGGTAAAGTCCAAAGTAGAAATGCTTAAACAATTCGATTGGATAATTAATAATGAAAAGACTGAATCGGTTCCCCCAAAATAAATGAAAAGATCCAATTCCTCTGAAGATAACCGATCTATTGTTATTGAAAACCATCGCCGCTAATTCTGATTTTTGCTTATCAAAGTTAAAAAGTATTTAAATCTAAAAAGATCGTAGTCTCAACTTACTTAAATAATCGCTGCAAATAAAGCCAAACTCGAGAAAACACTCGCAATAAATAATCGCATGAGTCAACAATAGATTCTCTCAACAACAAGAAAATTTTATTGTTACGTAACGATTCAATTTAATGTAAAAAATTTGGATTTTGCAGCGAATTTCGTGATTTCCGCGCCTCTCTATTTCTGGGTTATTTTGACGGATCATTGCACGAGTTCGTCTCGAGCCTTTTATTCGTTCTCACAGACACGAGCTGATATAATCAATTCACATAGAGTTATGATATGCTCGAACACTATGGAGCTATCCTTAAATGACGTTGAAGTTTACTGGGAACATTCGCTTCATTTGAAAGTCTTGTTAAACAAATCATACAAAAAAGAACAAAGTTATATTTTTCCGATAATATAAAATCACATTGGATGTAATTTCCGTTATATTTTCATGAGGTGGATTTTTTATCCTGGTGTTCGTCTTAGTTTGCTATGACTCTCAATCTCGTTTTTCTGAGGTCTCAATAAACATTTGTTTACGGTTGAAATCTTTTACTTTTTTCTGGGTAACTGGCCCGTATTTAGGTGTTACCAATGTTAAAAAAACCAGAAAACTCCACATGGACGGCCCATTGGTGAGGAACGAACCCACAGTATTCAGTGGTTTTATCCACTCGGCCACTAGTGAACTCGAAACCGTAAAAGGAATTTTAGTAAATACTTTAAAGTAACGGTTTCCAACTTATTTTTATCGCGAAAACCTTTTTATTTTAGAAAAAAATGTTGGAACCCTGATAATTTTTAATGATTGTAGATAAAACAGCAAATCGAAACACCAAAAAACAATTTATTGAAAAACAACACCAGATTAGTAATGGAAGGCAAATATTATTACTTAGTTCAAACTGGTCATTAATGTGAAAGGTTAAACTTTCTTCTTTCAATATTTTAAACAGAACTAGTGCCTGATTTGTATCTTCGTTTATATACGCCTTTTCAATTTCCTTGTCACTAGTAACATTTGAAGTACAGTACCTACTTGCTACATTTTTCTTCAAAATTCTTCTCGCAGCCAACGTTTCGTGATTTTTTAATTTGGGGTATACACAATACTAAAAGCGCTATAAATTTATATGATTGCTACTATATTTTTATATGAAAAATACTTAAAATATCACAAAACGATTTCAGTGCAAAACCCTAATAATCTTTCACTGATATGCCCGCTTGTACTCTGTATCGTTGAGCTACAACATACTACAGCTGATACTTTTTACGGTTATTTTTTAAAATGATTTTCTAGCTTTAGGTTAAGTCTTATTACTTTTATAGTTTTCATTATCTTCTAGAAACATTATATCATCATTTCGGTTCGTTCCGTTATCGATAAATCGGTCTTCACTATTTATAAAGCTATAAAGAACTCTAGCACGTGTATAGGATGTCATAATAGAACTCGATCCGAGACTAGAACAATTAAGTTCAAGCGTCCTACCAATGTAAATGCCGTTCTTACTGAAAGTCCTCTCACTATTAGCCGCATGTCGAATTTTTCCTGGGCCCCGAAAACTCTAGGGGTGACTCTGCCACCTAGAAACATGTATCACGTGTTCTTAAAATGGCTAATTAATTATTAATACGTATAAATTCTTTCTTAGGAAAGTGCCGGTATATAATTTTATAGAAAAGAATACATTTAAATAATTTTTCATTTAATCACATCCAAATCTATTGCGAAATAATATTCCTATGCTCTTTTTCATATTCTTATGTCGCATCTGAGTACAGTACTAATCTTTAGACATTGATTATTACGAGTAATAAATAAGTATTATAATAGAGTAACGAATTAATGTTAGAAAATATCTTCATAAATTGCTCTTCTATTGTGTTCTATACGCCAATGTTACTTATTGTGAATGTATGGGTTTTTATAAAGCTAGATGCCTCATCTATGATTGTTTATTTGTTAATTTACGGCAACACGGATTACGGATTATACATTAGTAACATATGTAAAAAATAATAAGAAAATAAACAGTGGAAAATTCGACAACAAATTTACAAGAAAAAGACAATTAGTTTTGTGGAGAGAATTAGTTGAAAAATTAATTGCGTGTGTTGGAGCTAAAAAATCTGTTATGTAATGGAAAATGTATTTAAATTTAATCCTTTCTTCCTCGATCTATTTCTTAAATTGTTTTGTCTATTAAGATTATTTATTAATCAGAACTTAACACTTCTGATTAATAAATAATCTTAATATAGTGTCTATGCTTTTAATAAACTATACATATAATTTACTATCATTTTAATACTCTTTTTCGATGAATTAGATACTTCTTATTTTTGGAAAAATATGCTGTATAATTTTATCAATTATGAATTAAAATTTTTTTATTAGTATTGACTTGACACGAAAAGAAATGTCATCTACTCGTGGTCGAAAAATTCGTTGCCTTCTCAAACAACGTCTTTCGGCTCTTTCTAACTCTTCGATAGCGATAAGAATTGCGTATCCGTCAGCCATTTTTACTTTCGTGTAGCGATCTCACATGCTCGACTCAACGTGAGTAGCAACTCGCATGGTGAGATGGGAAAGCACGTGAGTTATGACTGGAGACTACCGATTTGACGTCAGAGTGTGAGATGGTACCACGTGACACCTTCAACACGTTGGGAGTTGTAACACGATAAACTCGAGACTAAGGGCCCTGGTGAGGCACGGAACCACAACCGAACTCCCAGTGTTCAGGGAACGAGAACTTCTTGGCCACTGGTGGGCCTCATCTATGATTGATTCAATTTTCTATTGAATCTAAACGCAGTAAGTGAATTTTCGAAGTACTGTAGTCGTAAACAGGGGCATATTTAGGGTTGGTGTACTCAGGAGCAGTTGCAACCTCATCTGAGTGTTTTTCCCGAGTAAAGCCGTTTATCTCAGATAGTATAAAAAACATAAAACATGTAAGGCATATTATTTCTTTTCTGCGCCTTCTCTAAAAATTTCTGGGTCCACTATTGGGCGTACAGTAGCGGGGAGGGAAGACGTACGAAAAAATTATATTAAAAACGAACAGAAGTTCGCTTTCAAATGCCTGTGAATTACTGTATTATGAATGTAATGTTTAGATCAGGGGTGTCCAACCCGCGGCCCAAGGTAAGTTCCAATGAGGCCCAATAAACGTGTAAACAATACCGAAAAATTAAAAAAAATTTTTTAATTTATTTAATTTAAGACATAAACTCAAAAAAGAAGTTTCACAAAGCAGTAAACCTTTATTCATATTTTATTTTTGAGTGGAAAAGAAATATTTTCAAACAAGTAAAACGGCAAAACCGTATTTGGGACAAGACTATGTATCGGAGACGGAATCACTTTGATGCTCAAGGCAGGTCTCGTTCTCATTCTCCTATCTTCTTTGATATCGCTGCTTTTGGCCGCGATCGTTAAAACTTCGCCTGCCTCGACCACGATGCATCTTCGATGAAATTAACCTAACTAATTTCAAAATTTCTCTCCGTTGCACGTCGGCCCGGGTTGAATTTTTGTCGATGCGTAACGAAAATTTTCCGCTTTTGAAAAAAATAATCGTGGCTATTGTATCGTCCGAAATTATTTTTTTATTTTGCACAAACAACATACAGTTTAACCCGATTATAACGTCATCGAATGTAACAACCCTAATATAACGTCAAATTTTTATTGGTCCTACGATTTTACTATACTAGATAATGTTAAAAAAAACCCACTTGTAAAGACATAAAATCGTTTTAACGTCATATTTGAAGCACTCCCAAATTTACAAAATTAGATTACAAATTTTATTTAACATAGAAGAAACTACGTGTTCAGTCCTAAGGTCAGAGTTCACTTCTTAGAATGACTGTGGGTGGTACTCTCCCCCACCTGACTTCGGTGGGGTGAGGTGGCTGTTTTGCCTGTTTGTAGAAGAGGGTCGCCATTTTGTATTTTATTTTGACTCGGTTCTCTGTCCCCCGACTACCTACGAGTTTGGATTTTTTATGCGCAAATGATTTGGGCACCTAATGCTCTGTGCCAAATATCAACTCTCTACATGTACTCCTTCATACCTCAATACTTGGAGATGTGTGAATGAGGAAGGATTACTAGGCTGCAATCTCCATATAAACGAGAGAGAGAGAGGAAGGATTACTAAATAAAGCTGGAGTTGTGACTCAAAGAATTATAGACCTAAATTTGGGGAAAGGAGGGAAAGTTGAGAAAGGACAAAAGATAAAAAGTAGTGAAAAAGGTGAAATAGATCTGTTATGCAAATATTAGAGAGGTTGAGGCGCACGTTTTAAACGTGTAAACGTGTACGTGTGACGTTCAGCGCCGCTTTCCCGTAAGCCTAAAAGTTTGACGATGGTGTTTGGAATGTTGAGCGTGATTCCACCGACTATCCAAACACAATTGTCAAACTTTTAGGCTTACGGGAAAGCGGCGCCGAACGTCACACGTACACGTTTAAAACGTGCGCCTCAACCTCTCTATTGATCCTTAATTTTCCAACTTTTCTCACTTCTTTTCTTTTGTCCTTTCTCTCCTTGGAAGAAATACTAAATAAAACTGGAGTTGTGATCCAAAGAATTATAGACCCAAATGAGGGGGAAACCTCATTTGGGTCTATAATTCTTTGGATCACAACTCCAGTTTTATTTAGTATTTCTTCCAACGTTGCAAGATTTGGCTACATTGAGCCAAATGTGGCTACTTTTTTTTGTTTGACGTAGAAATTATCATTTGGTGCATTGGCTACTTCTTGGGCTACATATTATTTATAAATATATTAGTTGAATAAAAATGCACTTTAAAATGGTGTTTCGTCGCTTTTTATTAATTAGAGACCCAAATAAAACAAATATTTGTGTTTTTCAAATAAATTTTTGTTAGTCTCTTTTATAATAAATGAATTTATCTATTTCTAAGTAAAAATTGAAAGTTTCTATAGAAGTAATTTTTTAAAATATCCTTTTTCGTGATAAAGATTTAATACTTATTATTATAATCTAGACGTGTTAATCCTTAAATATACTTGTATATTGGGCCACAACTACTGTATATATTATATATACTTGTGGCCCAAAACTCCTTGACTTCTTCCAATGCGGCCCAGAGAAACAAAAAGGTTGGACACCCCTGGTTTAGATGGTATTTTTCATTATTAAATATTTCTCTTTTTGTGCTTTGCTCAGAATCTTTACATGCTATTAAAATTTGCTACTCGTGACACTCTTGGCAAGTGTGTCATGCGTTTGTTTTTACTTTTCTCCCCGTGGGCACAAAGAGCAGGAAAGCGGTACTGTATCGTGGGTTAGGCCAGAGGTCAGGAGTACAATGGAGCGGTTTAGTGGTGAGGGACGGACAACTTCGAAAAATTTCTGGTATTTTCGACCCGTCCGGATTTGTTTCCTATTCCCTAGGGTAAACAGATGCCTTAACCGCCTCGGCCGTCCAGCCGGTAGTGTATCATCACATTACCGGTTACTGACTCTTGATCTAATCGTTGGGTTTTAATCAATTTATTGATGTTGATGAAACCTGAAGTAAACCAAAAGTGAATACATAAATGTCTTAACAATGATTAATTAGATATATATGGATGGATTGATAGGGGCGACAACGCAACACATCTAAGGCGATCTGCCACAATGGGTGTCTACCAGGAGGACTTTTATTTTTACCGGGATGGAAAAATGGACCGTATTTATGTTATAGACGTGAAAAACCAGAATATGCGCGAGACCAATCCGTTGGCGAGGCGCAAACCCGTGACCTACTACTTTGCCACTGGGGGGCTATAGTAAAAGTCGAATATCCAAAACCAACTTCAGAAAATATGAAGTTTTTACGTAATAATGGTTGATGACAATATTAAATTACTATCGAGCTATCTCATTTTTACTAATTTTAGGCTATTATTATTACCAGGCACGTTCAGTAAAAAACCGGAAAAGTGCTATTAAAAGTCGAGAGAATGAGCATTTGTGTAGTAATTTTGACACACGAAACTTCCAAGTGTAAGGCAATAGAAACTACGACTGGCAACAAATAAATGTGCGAAAACATATGATACCGGATTGATATTCGTACACTTGTGTGCAACTCATCTAGTCGTCTTCTTACGTAAAATACCTGCATGTACCAATGGATGTCGATTGGTTTTTGTCAAAATCGGACAAGCTTTGGATATTGGACTAGGACAAGCTTTGGGCTCCACATGTCTGTTGTATTGTATGGCATGTTCCTCAATTCTGAATGCATGGATAAATAGAAGGGAAGTCTTCTGTGAGTTTTGCTGTGCATATCATTTGATGCAAACAGAACAATCATTCAACAAATTTTTTTATCTGATATCTTTCCTGAAGAAAGTGCTAAACAACTATTGAGTATGCAAAACAGTATATCATCCATATGCAATCAGTGTCCTATGGAGGAGGTTTACTTGTTCCTGATCCTCTTGCTAATGTTCCCAGTAGTAGTGACAATAAACTTTCAGAAATCACTAAAGATATGTTTTATTTTTCTACTTCAGAAAATCCTGCATATCAGTCAATGGTTTCTCAAGTGAACCATACAAAATCACACAGTATGAACTGAATGATCATCTTATAAGGAACCTGAAACTGCCAAAGTGTAAAGTGGAACTATTAGCCTATTAGCTTTTTGACTGTAGCAATGAAACCTTTTGGTCAATATACTGTGTGCACATGATTTTTGTAACCATGAAAAAAATCTTGTATTTTCCACATTTACAATGACATGTGATTCTGCACAAATGTTGAAAGTTTGATGCAGACACTATACATATGCAGATCCATGCAAATCAGATGAATGGAAAATTTTGTAGACTTTTCCAAGACAAGTCTAAAGTCAGTACTTTTATATAATGGTAATATAAATCTTTCCATCCTAGTTGCATATGCAGCCCACCCTAAGGAAATTTATATCTTTACATTTGAAATGGATTCTAAGCAGCATAAACTACAGAAGATGTGAATGGTTGATTTTCAGTAATTTGAGTCATTACATTATTATTTAATTGGTCTTGCATAACAGGGATACCAAATAATGTTGCTTTACATGTGAGTACAACAGCCAAGCTAAGTGTGTCCATTACAAGCAAAGGCAATCTTTTGTTTGTAAGGAACACATCTACCTTAATCTCACAAAAAGTTTTTGAGTACTATTAGTGAATTCCACTAAAGTTGTTGGTTGTTCCATTATACATAAAGCAGGAGTCATGAAAGCTTTTTTAAAAGCAATAAACAAGATAGACTTGCATTTCAATACTGCATTTGTGTGAAATGTTCCCAAGGCTACGTACCAAGATCAGACTGGGAGTGATCTTTGGTCCATTGATATGCCAGTTCTTCAAAGATCAGCAATTTGAGTCTATTTTTATAGCAGTCTTTTTAGAATGTTACAATTGTTCTTAGAAAAGAAAAGATCTGACAATTGTAATACCCCGTTAGCACCGAGCATTTCAATCTAGATTGTGACCAAGGTCAGCGACTATGCCTTGGTGCAACCTCTCTCGACCGTTTCAATCTCGACTGAAACAAGGTTCAATCGCAATCAACTCAAGAGAGTTCTTGAAACTAGATCCAATCATAAGAGAGATCCCACAATCCTATGCGTGTGAGAAAATACAAGATGGCTGCAGAACCCATGTTGGACTTTCAACAGAGAAGTAAAAAAAGACAACTGGAGAGACAATGACATCTGTCTATTATTAATTTAAATATATGGCAAGAAAAAGTATTTATTTCTAACCAAAACTTCCATTTTGTTTGTTGGTGTTTGTGACTTATCGTGTAGTTATGTCAGTTTTATCATCGCATGTAATATCTGGGTTCTTCTCAAGCAGACTGCCTGTGTGATCAGCTCAACGTTCATTTGGCGACAGTTACAATCCAGATTGTAGGTAAATTGAGATCGAAGTGAGTCTTGGATTGTGTGTAAACATAGTATAAGGAACTTGTATTTATACATTCTTATGATAAACTCTGGTGACACTTAAAGCTTGCATTTTCTTGCACTCATAAATCAATAAATTTCTTCCCTGAAAATTGTGGTGTCATGAGTGATGAACATAGGGAGAAGTTATATGATAAATTAAGTTTTTATATCTACAAAATATTCATCTTAAAAGTTTTATACAATCAGTTTATTTAATTATATGTGAAAATAATCTAAATTTATTTCATAATGTTATATTTTTCTTTATAAATAATTAATTTTCAAATATGTTCCATATATTTAATGATCCATTTTTCCAATTGTTCTAAACAGCTGATGATAATTTAAACTGTTGATCAGGAAACTTTCCAAATAAATTATATGTATTTTATATTGTCAATGTGTGTTACAAAATATGAACTTTTAGATTTATAAAAGTATCATTTATTTATATTAAAGTTTTAATCATATTTTAACACCATAAACTGATTTTTACTTTAGTTTTCATTAATATATGTGGTGTATGTCTATCTTATTTTGTTTAAGTTCATTTCTTAGGTAAATCTGTAATATAAAAACAAAAATTACATTTAAGCATTTACATATAAAAAACACATTTAATTGCATAAAAGAAGTACAATGTTAAACAAGATAATAATAAATGAAAATTTTGACTGGGCTAGAATGAGGTTAGATTATTATTTTCACTTCATAATACTAAAACCTTATTTTTGGTAGAATCTGTATTGATTAAATTGTATAATTCTTGTAACACCAATGCTTTGTGAAGTTTGGAATTATGTAATAAACTAGACTTTTTTCATCTGTAAAATATTTATCTTCAAAATTATTATAAGATCAATTATATTTAACTGTATATAAAAATTTAATTTGTTTTGTAAATATTATATTTTTTATACATAATCCAAATTTTGAATACATTTTATGTTTCATTTTTCAGCAGTATGTGTGACTGTAGATTAGACTAAAATGTTTTCATTTTAAATANGACACTGCTTTACACTCGAGCACCGCTGTGAAATGGGAAAATGAAACAAAATGCTTGAGAAGCAACAGGTAGATTCTAAATGTTCTTTCCAGCTGCACCAAAACAAAGACATTTTGAACATATACTATAGCAAAATAAAGTTAATAATTTTTTATTAATTTATGTAATGTTGGTTTCTATCTTTTACAGTTGGTGATTCATTGTTAAGCTAAATGCTCTTAAAATGATTCTCTTCCCTTAAAAAGATATTTTTCTATTAGTTTAATATATTCTGGATTTATAAGGATTTTGATGAATCTAAATATAGAATAAATATGAAGAATTAAAAAATTTAAACTTGTTTTAATATAGAAATGTGAATATCTAATATACTGGAAAAAATGAAATTCCAGTGATGATCAGATTATATTCATTTCTAATATTAAAAAAATGATGATAATTAGTAATCAATTGATAAATATTTATTTATATTTATATATAAAAACTATACATTTTAAGATATGTGATCTAATGTGAAACAATTTGTAAAAATACATATTTACAATACAATTCTGCTTTGTTTATTTATAACTATAGTTCTGTGTGCCTTGATCCACTGAGACGAGGACCTTTTGTTGTTTTCTTTTTTACTTTTTTCTCGGGTGACTTTGTTTTAATCTCCTTTGCTGTTATTTTCTAAATAAAAATAAAACATATGAGTGATTATTTTTCATATTTTTGTGTTGCATTTATTTAATAATTCAAAACACAGAATAAAATTTTCTTGTTAATTTTGAAAATAATTATAATATTAATATACTACTATGATATACTTTTAATTGCTTAAACTCACTATAACATTTAAATAACAATTAGTTAATTTGAAATAATATAACGTCTGTATAAAAAATTTATTAAGGGAAAAACAAATATCCATTCTTCATATAATAAAAAAATTTAATATACAAAGAAATTGGATTTTATTTATAGCTCTTGTCTCTGAATGATTACAGGCCACTGACCTCAATTTTTGCTTATTGCAAAAGAACCTTATCTTTCATCGGATTAATCATAAATAAGAAACAGGGTTTAGATTAAGTCTATTCACCATATTAAAAATCATAAATATCCTATTCAAGTTTGAATCCGAATAAGCAAGAAAGTCAAATTCCTTACATATGATAATAGTGTTCAACACTGTAAGAATGGTAAAATTCATATCAAAATTAAGAACACATTCTAATATAATATATTTTAAAACAATTATTTAATTAACATGTAAACTATTATTATTTATTTGAAAAAGAATTTTTGTATTATGTAAAGTACTCATGAATTTTTAATAAATTTTTCTTCACTCATGAATGCTTTAACATATGCTTTGCAGATGAGATTGTAAGCCTTTGTGGCATTATACCCACGTTTGAAGTGATAGAACAGCATGTGAACGTGTTCTTTTGAAAGTTTCTTATTGTCAGACATTGCTGATGCATCTATTTCCATGAAAAATGTGAAGAAGTGTTCTTTGGTTTGCTATTTAAATACCTATATCAAACATTCTAGAACATTTTTTCCAGTAGTTTCTAGGAAAAATCAAAATATCAATTTCATCTTTACAACCTGTTATACTGTAGTAATTATACTATAAGTAATTAATGATATTTATTATTATACTAATTAAAAATAATTCCTCTACTAATTTAAGAATAATTAATTTTAGCAAATATATACAGTATATACATACACTTCATTCTATTTCTTTTGTTCTTTACATTATTATGTCTTACATACTAGAAAATAATTTATTATTCAATCCAATATAAACAATATAGACATTTCTTATATAGGCAGAATAAACTGAACTTCTGGAACAGGTTTTTTTTTTTTTACATAACACACAAAATTCTTATATCTTACCATCTTCAGAAAAGCTCCTTCTATAGCTACATACTTCTATTAGTATCCATGGAACCCATAAAAGTAGCATTGGAAGCAATTTTTTTAAAATGTATATGGGGCCCTTTGTCACTGTGGCTTTACGACTTCACCTCTACTGCTGATTAGAACCTGTTACCCTTCAACTTTTGTTTTATGGGATAGATCTGTGAGAGCAAGATCAGGGAAATAAGGAGTTGGGAAACAATGTAATGCCCCTTCTAAGTCAGATATTTGTTTCCAAAAATGACCAATGTGTCCAGGGCAATGTCAGAATGAAGAGCCAAACTCCTTTCATCATACAATTTCACACAAATGGCAGAGAATTTCAACTCACTTTTCTTTTTTTTTAATTAAAGAGTTTTATAAATTTTTCATTTGAAAAAATTTCAATAAAAAATTTTGTAAATTTTTGCTTTTAGAGAAGCAAAAATTTCTTCTCTAATATACATGAAATTTTTACAAATAAAAACAATAAAATATGTAGCATTTTTGCTACTCAGTAATTGAACAAATCTGTAGTTCATTTGCCATATTAAAAATCTGAACCTTTCATACTACAATTTAATATAATGATTTTACTCCAATAGATTTAAATAAGAATATTAACTTAATATAATCCTTAAATAACAAAGACAAACAGTGAGCAAACTTGATATTTGTTTAATAGAAAATATCTTTATTTCATATACAGAGCAAACTCATATACTGTATACTGGGTATTAATTAATTAATAAGGTGTGTTTAAAGTATCTCATTGTCTATACATATACCAGATGTTCACTTTAACATTTATTCAAGTGCAAAAGAGAACTTAACAACAGAACTTATGCACTATAAACTATGCAAATACTCATGCAGTATCTTTCCAATATCACATGAGTATTTGCATAGTTTGTAATGCATAAGTTCTGTTGTTGCATAAGTGCATAAGTTAACAATAAAATAAATTAATTCATTCAAAAAAGAACACATTAAATCATGTGAAAGTTTAATATGACAATACAGTATGTAGTTTCCAAACATAAGAACAAATACAAATTTAAACTGCAATCTTAAACTGTTTGGCCACACATGTTGCCAATGTCCTTATAAAAGAGCCATCATTATGCAGTCTGCTAATTGGTAGAGCATTGTGACACTGCTTTACACTCNTAAAAAAAGTGAACATAACTGTGTGAAATTTATCTAGTCTAGTTTAAAGATAAGGGAAAAAACCTAAACCCATGAAACTTAAAGTTCTGCAAATCTTTTGTAAAGGTTATGAGCAATTATTTATTGTGACATTGTCACAATGTTGGGCTGCAATTTCTTGTCACAATGCTCTCCATTTTAGTAGTCTTGTCCCTGTAGATCATATTTTTCTTATTAACAATACAGTCATGCCAGCCATCTACCCAACCCTGTTCAGGAGAAACTTTTTGAATTAAAATAGTATGACTTCTGGTCCAAACCAGAAGTTCATACATAGTTAATCAGGTCCTCCTGCCTCTAAGCTTTCCATATTTGACTTGACTTTCATCTATATAACTCTGTTCTCAAGATTAATGAAAGACATAGATGGATGCCTGCAGAAACTTATAGGTCTGCAATTTTTGAAAATTGCAGCCCAATTAATAGTAAGACCAGATACGGATCTAGGATTCTCCAAAGTAATAAGCTGATATCTTTCTGTCAGGTCAACTAGTTGATTTTAAGGAATATTAAATACACAGAGTAAAACCTCATTAAGTTTAAGGACTAAAAAAAAATTCTGACTTAAAATTTTTCTGTGGCCATAAATTTTCCATTATCAAGACATTTCTTATGAATTTTTTCACAGAATGATTACAAAATTCTATACAATATAAGCACTTTTGAATGCATTGTCAACATATCCTCTTGTATCCTAATCAGAATTCCAGTAACAGTAAAAGATATCAACATGGCATAGTGTTTGTTCTGTCACAACTAGGTGCATAGACACTGGGCATCTTTGACATCACTCTTTATTCAGGAATATCTTGTGAGCTGATATGCATTTTGGGCATAAGCCCTCTTCTGTCAGCTTTACTTTTGAGATATCTTATAAGGAGGTGCTAACAAATATACATCTTACTTAAAAACAACATTATTTACAGTTAAAATTTCCTGGCAATACCCTCAACAGCACTTAGCTCATACTTGTGATGTCCTGGTAAACATAAGCTGTATGAAGTTCTAACCAGATTTCCACATTAACATTTGTGCATGTTTCATTTAAAAGTATGATTGAAAATAAATAACAGTGAATCTCTAGAGATAGTATTTTAAATCATGTAGTAATAAAAATGAAAGAATAACAGATTTGGTTCATTCTGATGTGTAATTTATATTTGGTTAATCTATTTAGCACTATATTATAAATAGATTATTAAGGCTTCCAGTTTTTTCTTATCATTATAAACATCTTGTAAAACTGGATGAAGTTAAATCTAGTTTTATAATTAACACACCAATACCAAAATCCAGCAAAACACACTTCAATAGACAAATTAATGCTTTTAATCACCTTAAATGGTCATTAATTTAATTAAACCAAGGGAAAAAGCAATTTCTTTATATTAATATAAGTATCAGTTCAAGAATATTGTCCATGTCTCTATGTCATTTTAATTAATGGCCATCAATTTTCTGGTCACCTTTTGTATTTCTCATTTTTCAGAATGTTTAAGATGGCAAATTCCCACATTGGTTGTATGATGTTATATATCTATTAAAGTGTAAGTTTTTTGCATTTTTTGGTGTTGGAGTGTTAATATTAATTGTTGTACTTAAATTTTCTGTTATTTTTCTTTTAATGAATTTTTTATTGATTATTGTGTTGAAATATTCATTTTTTAAAGATTTTTTCCTTTTTACCCAATTGCTATTTCTTTCTTTCTTTCTGAATTTCTGAAATTAAATCTGTATTTGACAGTAAAAATTATTCTACTTTCTTACCTCTATTTCTTTTTTGTATGGATTTACAAAATTTGGATCCTTTTCTGTGAGATTAAATTCTTGAGCAACCTAAAAAACATTAAAACAAATAAAAGTTTTACTAAAATATAAATTTTTGTCTATAATATTGTATCTTCTATTACCAGGACTTATTATACTGGCATTATAGAAAATATTACAAAGTTTTACAGAAAAACATGTGATACGATATTATAGACGAAAATTTATATTTTAGTAAGTAAAAAGGACATTGAGGCATTTTAATTAAATAAAAGTTTTATTTTATTAATATTTTCAAATAAAATTTTCATTACTGAAAAATTATCAATTAAAACTGAAAAAATTAAATAAATTCTGAGTAATAAAAATATATAATGTATATATTTCTTAAATATTGAATTAATTCAATATTTGAAAAATATTCTGAAAACTTTTGTGACAATGCACATAATAATGTATACAACAGAAATATTTATGTGCAAAGTACAGTTAAATTATCATGTACATAATTTAGAATGCTCATATTCCAGTCAAATCTCAAAATTATAAAATAACTATATTTTCTTGGAATGAAAATCTTAAAATTTTAATTATCTTATATATCAATACGTATAAGCAATAATAAAAGTACTAGCTTGATTTGAAGATTACTTAGTAAGCAACTTAACATGAAGTAAACGGACATTAAATTTATTTCATGTTAATTTGCTAACATGTGAAAACATTCCTTACTAAAACAGCTGTAGGATGGCACATTCCTTATTAAAAAGTAAGGAATGTGTTCTGATTATTCTATCCAAATTTTCTGTTGATTTAGATCCTAGAAGTTTCATATAACCAAGTGAGATTCACCAATACTGTATTTTAACAGAATGAAACATCTCTGAGATCTTTGTATACTGCCATAATTTTGTCACCTCTGAAATACATCCAGCTATGTTTTTTACATGGATTTTTTTTTCATTATTTTGATTTAACATGGTCTAAAATATTCAATTCTCTTTTTTATATGATTTGTTTTGATCTAACATGTTTTAATTTTAGTGAAGATTTTAGTGAAGTTCTTTCCCAACTCCGTCTCGTTTAGTTAATTTCCGTGTGTATCACGATTCAATGTAGTGATCCAGGTTCGATGGAAAGCACACCTCCACACTCAAATTGATAATATTTACAGTTTATTTACAGATTTGTACTAGCTTGGTTTCTGGGAACTTTTAAACTTTGAAGAGGACTCAGTCAGCTCGTGGAGTTAGCTCAACTGCACAGTCCGTCCAGTCTCCACACTAACCCATCCCTGAGATGTTTACCAGAGGAGAACACTCTCTCTACGCTCAGCGGGATTCCTAAGTGCCTGAGACTACCGTGTACCAGTCTCTTGCCCTTCTCTCTTACTCTCTCGTTTGCCCCACAATTTAAGGGTTTTTTGGACGGGGACGCCCGACCAATCACAATCCTTTCTTGCCCGAACTACTTACACTCGAGTCCACCATCATCTGATGAGAGTGAAACTTACATAAACATCCGCCACTTGTTTACATCCAGTTGTTTACCATATGGCAAATGGTCTAACGTCTGACTACAGGTGGGTCCAATTGACAAAGCCGGTGCTTCCTTTGTTTTCCCTTGTTTACAAGTCAATACCTTACAAGTGGTATTACCCAACCACACGTGGGTCCAATTGACAAGGTTGCACCTCTTTTGTTCCCACTCCGCTAAAAAGTCAATACTTTACAATTTTGCTTTTTTAAAAATCTCAATTTCATTTTAATTCTAAAAAAAATTTTTTTTTACTATCTTTCCTAGAAAATTGCTCTTTTTTAAAAACTTAGTGCATAAGTTCTCTTTATTCGAACTCATCTTCTTACTCTTTCATTTTAAGTTTGAATTTGGTATTCATGTCATTTCTTGATAATGATATTTAATGTTCAATCTTACTTAAACATGTCATACCATTCAATTTTATATTTGAATTTTAAAATCCAGCTTGTTTTGAATTGAAAAAAGCCTGAAGAAGAGCCTAGAAGAGGTTACGAAAACATTTGTCATTCAAGAGTTAATCGTAATTCACACTGGTTAATGGCCAATGTGAGTCTTATTTTAAACTTCTTAGAATTTCGACTTACGGCTGCTACACATACCCAAGTAAATTTTAAGATTTTGCTATTTTATATGACTTATTTGAACATGAGTAGCAAAAATGAGTGCATCTAGATGGCAAGATAAGTAGGTAAACAAATATATAACATGAAACATGAACACATGAAATGAACTATTATTGGTTTGCTAACTTAGTTGCTCTAGCTTGCCTAATCACTCTTTCATTCTGACTTTATCTTCAAATTGAAACAGTTAGAAAAATTTAATTCAAAGTTTAATAATTTGTTTGTACAATTACATTTCTTTAAATTTCTTTCAATTCAAATAGTTTTTGTATGCCAATTGGTGCTAAAAGCTAGAGGTATCTTGGGACTTAATCAAAAAAGTCAAATTTTAAAACAAAATTAAAATAAAATTTATGCAAATAATATAAATTTATGAAATTTTGTCAATAAGAAAGTTACGTGTGTTCTTCCCTTGGTTTATTAACTAAAATTGAAATATTTTGTTTAAACACATTCTATTATATTAATTTGTTTATCATATTATTTTTATTGGTTTTAGTATCTTCATTTTACATAGTTTTTTATATAAATTTTCTAGCAATGTATCCACTATATAAAAGCAGCATTGGTGAACGTCAAACTTATAAATTCAAAAATACATTTCTCTTATTTAGCTTAGTATATATAATCAAAAGATTTATATTATACAATAGTCTCATTAGTTTGAGGCACTACCATTCTTAAGCTAAAGTATATATAATCAACCAAAATGCATAAAAATTACATATTTAAGTAATTAAAATCAAGTGTATGATGAGATACCATACACTGAAATTGTAAGCACACTAAATGGTCTAACATCAGCTTTCAATTTATTGCATTTGTGAAATGATATGGTTGCCAGATACTTCCAGATATGATTACCACTTACTCTGCATTGTACAAGACATCATGCATTTTAAGTGTAATATATTATTATTATTATTATTATGTTGAGTTTAGTGAGTTATATTCGATTGACACTGGTGGCGGTGTACTATGCCGGACCAGGGTCAAGGCATAGCAACCAAGAACAAAAATTAAGTAAGTGTGTCAGTGTCTGTATTCAGGAATTTCCTAACAATATGGCATGTATTCAATACAGTGGCCTTCTGTAGTGTGATGTATGTATTTCTATTCAATTGTAATGTTCCCAGACTTTTGTGTAGTGTGTGTGGTATGACACCTGTACAGGAGAGAACAACAGATACTGGTACAATAAGCACCCTATCCATTTTCCACTGGGCGTGTACTTGCTGATTTTTTCACTGCACGTGTACATTATGAGTGTTTGGAATGGCTATGTCTATAATGTATGTGGTTTTATTGTGTTCGTCAATGAGTGTGATGTCTGATCTGTTGTGGTTTGTTGTATCTGTGATTATGGCTGTTGTAGTACATTTTGTTTTCGAATAATGTCTGTTGAACATATTTGTAGTATAGTTCATGGATGTCTAATAATTTGTTTCTTTGCAAGCTCTTGATGTATTTCCTACTTAATTGTGTCTATGTAAATAATCTGTCTGTGCCAAGAGCTTGCAACCAGAAGTAATGTGTTGTATGGTTTATGATCTGACATTTTCTGCATTTGTTTGTGATTGTTGTATCTTTCAGTATGTGTTTCCTGTTGTTTTTAGTATTTATGACCTGATCCTGTATGGCAATCATGAATCCTTCTGTCTCCCCAAAGAGGCATCCGTGAGCTAACCAGCTGTCAGGCACTGAATGTGTCCCCAGCCGGCTAACGCCGGCTGGGGACACATTCAGTGCCCATGGTCCTACATCCTATAAGGCACTCATAATAACCGGCGTTGTAATAACCGTTGATGGTTATATAGTTAGCTTCTATACGCTGGAAGAGGAGATCGGACTGGAGGTCCGGATAGCGTAACTGGCAATGTATCAGCACGGTAAGCAAAAGTTGTGGGTTCAAGTCCCGCTCCAAGCCGATTTTTTCTCCCNATTAATTCTTCTCCCATTTTTGAAAATTCCAGAATTTATTCTTAAATGTAATATCGCAGTCTTCCTCCGCGACCCTTTCACTTCTAAAAATTTGCATAACTGTGTTAAACTACTATAAAGTAGTGCAACATTTGATTGCTAATAACTCTGATCAACACTTTTAGTGAATGCTACAAATTTAAAATAGAGTTTGCATACTTTTAACGTAATTATTAACTAAATATTATTAAAATTTATGAGAAGACACTCCGACAGTTTCCTTGTCAGTTCACACCGGTGGCTGTGTACTATGCCAGACCAGAGTCAAGGCATAGCAACCGAAATAAAACAAAAATTAAATAAGTGTGTCAGTGTTTGTATTCAGGAATTTCCTAACAATATGGCATGTATTCAATATAGTGGTTTTCTGTAGTGTTATGTATGTATTTCTATTCAATTGTAATGTTCCCAGGCTTTTGTGTAGTGTGTGTGATATCACACCTGTACAGGACAGAAAAACAGGTATGATAAGCACCCTATCCATCCTCCATAGATGCCTTATTTCCTGGACGAGTTTTGTGTACTTGCTAATTTTTTCAGTGCATGTGTTTTGTACATTGTGAGTGTTTGGAATGGCTATGTCTATAATGTATGTGATTTTATTGTGTTTGTCAATGAGTGTAATGTCTGGTCTGTTGTGGTAAATTGTTTTATCTGTGATTATGGCTCTCTCATAGTACAGTTTGTGCGTGTTGTTTTCCAATACTGTTTGTGGTATATACTTGTAGTATGGTTCGTGGCTGTCTACCAATTTGTGTTTCTTTGCAAGCTCTTGGTGTATTATATTTGCTACTTGATTATGTCTGTGTAAATAATCTGTCTGTGCCAAGAGCTTGCAACCACAAGTGATGTATTGTATAATTTCTAGCATGATGTGACATTTTATGCATGTGTCATTTGTGAGTGTTGTATCTTTAAGTATGTGTTTTCTGTAGTTTTTAGTATTTATGACCTGATCCTGTATGGCAATCATGAATCCTTCCGTCTCCACAAAGAGGCATCCCCGATCTAACCAGCTGTTTGACGCAGTTTTGTCAACAAAATCCTGGGCCAGGTCATAAGGATGCCTGCCATGAAGTGCCTTTCGAGCCCACAATTGCTTGATGGTGTCTATGCTTTTTGTGTGTTGTGTCATGTCTGTATGATGTGAGTGTAAGTTTAATGGTGTATTATTTGAGTCTGCTAGAGTTACTGCTTTATGTAACTGTGATGTTTCTCGTTTCCTGTAGAAAAACTCTCATAGTGACTGTATTTGTTTGTAGTGAAGGTTAACTATGTCAATCAGAATATGTCTGCCATCTTTACGTGGAAGGGTTAATCTTTCTATGGCAGATTTAGGATGATGTTTATGCTTAGTAAGTGTTGTTCTTGTTTTTCTTTGGAGTTGCTCAAAATCTGTGTGAGTCCAATGTATAACTCCAAAATAGTATGTGAGTACTGGGATGACATATGTGTTTATTGCTTTAACATTGTGTTTTGCATTTAACTGTGTTCTGAGAATAGCATTTAACCTATTTTGGTATTCTTTACTTAATCTTTGCTTTATTTGTGTATGTTCTGTTAGTTTGGCCTGTTGGAATCCTAAATACTTGTAGAACTCGCCCTCTTCCATTTGAATTCAATAATGTCCCCATTTCCAAGTGCAAAATCTTTCTTCAGGATTCCTTTTTCTATGTGAAGTGTTTCGTCTAAGCCAAACTCCATTTGTATGTCCTTGGTGTATGAATGTGTGATTTGTAGGAGTTGATGAAGTTGATTCTGTGTGAATGCATAAAGTTTTATGTTGTCCATGTACATGAGATGTGACAGTGTAAACTGTGTTGTTTTTTCATGTCTGATATTGTAGCCATATTGCATGTTGTTTAACTTGTTGGGTAATGGGTTCAGGGCCAGGCAGAACCAGAGAGGACTCAAGGAATCTCCTTGAAAAATTCCTCGCCTAATGAATATTTTGTTTGTTTGTATGGAAGTCAGGGCTGTAGAGTTGTGTAAAAATCTACCGACTCCAACTCTGACTTTTCCTTACCATCCGACTCCTACTCCGACTAGGGGCAGACTTGTTACCGAAAGAGACCCGAAAATTCTGATGTCATCACGTGACCTCAGAATAAAAGGTTCAATAAATAGAGTTCTAATAAAGATAAAACATAGAAACTTTTTATTCCAAAGCTGAAAGACTCCTCTAAGTAATGACACAGTCAATATATACGAGGGCTGTTCGGAAAGTTCGCGGCCTCAAATAGAACAACAAACAAAATAACGTTAAAACTTTTTTATTTTTCAATGTAGTCTCCTTTGTTAGCAATGCACTTATTCCNTGAGCAGTTCTGTTTGAACAGTTGGAGTAGAGAATATTGTAAGTTACTGCTAGCAAAACAATGCGAAATATGTAATTATTTTCGGTAATCCGGACACTTTTGGTAATCTGACACACCTTTGGTCCCATACCTGTCGGATTATCAAGGGACAACTGTATATATCGGGTTTAGTGATGTTTGTATACAATATTATGTAGTTAAAAAATCTGGTATTAATCTAAAGATATTTTTAGATAATCAAATTTAATTATAAAGCATAGTTTTGTAGTAGAAAAAGAACAATTGAATGTTATGTTAAAATCGATACTTATTAGTTAATTTCTTTGATGATATTGTGTACTAAACTATTTCAGGAATACGTGCAATGTGTAAGTGAAGTTTAACAAGAATGGTTGGCAGAATTAGGCTCAATCTATTTTAGTAGTGTCTGAATAATAAATATCAATTTGTTGTGTTTTAATTTGCTATTGGAACAACACACCCAATTTTGGAGAGTCCAAGTTTTAGGGATAACACAAATTGAAAATCAAATTTGAGCACAAACAAGTCGGAAGAGTCCAAATTCGAATGCAGACACAATTCAGAAGTCAAATTCGGTGTTGACGTAATTCGGGAGTGTCCAAATTCGTGTATGCCAATTTGTAAAAATGAAAATTTACTAAAAGACAACAATAATGACACACAGCCGAAACAAGGTCAAAATTGGGAATAGATAATCGGAATTGGCATTGACTCAATCAGGATGTCAAAATCAGAAGGATTCACATCATCGATGATTTTCGAAGAAAACCATATTTAAAAGTTAATGAAAACAAATATTTTAATTTTTGCTTATAAAATTGAAAGTTATTTTTGTATTTTGATATTGTGTATTAAACTATTTATTTCAGGAATACGTGCAATGTGTAACTGCAGTTGATGAAGAATGGTTGACAGAATCAGGCTCAATGTTTAAGACAGTGCTATTAATCTATGGGGCCGCAACCCCAATTGGTTTTAGCAGTGCTATTAATCTATGGGGTCACGACCCCAATTCGTTTTAGTAGTGCTATTAATCTATGGGGTTGCGATCCTAATTGGTTTTAGCAGTGCTATTAATGTATGGAGTCGCAACCCCAACTGGGGTTGCACTGCTAAAATGTTTGAATGGCATTGTTCTATAGCATTAAAGAATCGACTAAATCCCGACAGATAGTTATGTTACAGACAGTCATGTTGAAATAGATATTAATTTATTAGTTAATTTCCATGATGATATTGTGTATTAAACTATTTATTTCAAGAATACGTGCAATGCGTAACTGCAATTGATGAAGAATGGTTGACAGAATTAGGCTCAATGTTTTATACCAGTGCTATTAATCTACGGGGTTGCAACCCCAATTGGTTTTGGCAGTGCGACCTCAATTCCTGCTGTCCTCAACAATCTGGAGTAACTGAAGCCAGTAATGTCCCAACTGTGACATGGGTTCATGGGGATGATCCTTTGTTTTTCAAATCTGCCTGTGGACATGCTGGATATCAGCTGTTTTTTTAAGACTGTGGAGAATTTGGCAAATTGGGAAGAACCGGTGAAGATAACTGTGATCCAGGCAAGATTAAAGGTGAGCCCTTATCGGTTTTCTTTGACTTAAAGGAACAAGGCGTTATTAGTTATAATGAGTTGAGGGAAGCTCTCATAAAGTGCTTCAGCTGCAAGGAATGTGAACAAGATGCCTTTAGTTTAGTCCTTAAGGTAGCCCAAAGGTGCGGCGAAAGGGTATGTGAATATGGAATTAGGGTCAAGTCTTTGCTGTCTAGAGCCATAACCCATAACCCAAATTTAGAGATTCTTAGAGATAACTCTGTAAAGGAGTGTCGTGCGAGGGCTAGTCTCCAAGGTTAGGAAACAAGTGATTCAAGGGCGCCCAAAGACTTTAGATGAGGCGATTAGTTTGACTGAAAACGAAGAAGATATTGAAAATGCCTGTGGAAAGAGAACAAATGTTAGCAAGATATGTGTAACTATGGATAAGAATGTAGACTCAGTTAAGGACTCTAGGATAGAGGAACTAGAACAGCAAAATAAAACAATTGAGTGAGTCACTAAAGTTGGTTTGTGAGTTAGTAAGGAAAGGTGAAAATTGGAGGGAGAGTAGAGAAGAGGTTAGGACTTGTTATTCTTGTGGAGAACGTGGACGTAGTAACCAGCATAGAAATTTAAACTAAAGCACGGTCAATTGAATGGTCAGGCAACTGACCGTCGTACGAAGCTTATGCTGACCAACAAGGCAATGATAAGCATTTAAATATGTAAAATGATCAGTTGTCATCAGTGCAAAAATAACGGGTATTTATTCATTTTGTAATTTTTTTTATTCTTGATGAATATTGTTATATCATAATTTTATTATTATTTTTANATTGTGTATTAAATTATTTATTTCAGGAATATGTGCAATGTGTAACTGCAGTTGATGAAGAATGGTTGACAAAATCAGGCTCAATGTTTAAGACAGTGCTATTAATATATGGGGTCGCAACCCCAGTTGGTTTTAGCAGTGCTATTAATCTATGGGGTCACGACCCTAACTGGTTTTAGCAGTGCTATTAATGTATGGGGTTGCACTGCTAAAATGTTTGAATGGCATTGTTCTATAGCATTAAAGAATCGACTAAATCCCGACAGGTAGTTAGTTATGTTACAGACAGTCATGTTGAAATAGATATTAATTTATTAGTTAATTTCCTTGATGATATTGTGCATTAAATTATTTATTTCAGGAATATGTGCAATGTGTAACTGCAGTTGATGAAGAATGGTTGACAGAATCAGGCTCAATGTTTTAGACAGTGCTATTAATCTATGGGGTCGTTACCCTAATTGGTTTTAGCAGTGCTATTAATCTATGGGGTCGCACTGCTAAAATGTTTGAATGAAATTGTTCTATAGCATTAAAGAATCGACTAAATCCTGACAGGTAGTTATGTTACAGACAGTCATGTTGAAATAGATATTAATTTATTAGATAATTTCCTTGATGATACTGTGTATTAAATTATTTATTTCAGGAATATGTGCAATGTGTAACTGCAGTTGATGAAGAATGGTTGACAGAATTAGGCTCAATGTTTTATACCAGTGCTATTAATCTATGGGGTTGCGACCCCAATTGGTTTTGGCAGTGCGACCTCAATTCCTGCTGTCCTCAACAATCTGGAGTAACTGAAGCCAGTAATGTCCCAACTGTGACATGGGTTCATGGGGATGATCCCTTGTTTTTCAAATCTGCCTGGGACATGCTGGATATCAGCTGTTTTTTTAAGACTGTGGAGAATGTGGCAAATTGGGAAGAACCAGTGAAGATAACTGTGATCCAGGCAAGATTAAAAGGTGAGCCCTTATCGGTTTTCTTTGACTTGAAGGAACAAGGTGTTATTAGTTATAATGAGTTGAGGGAAGATCTCATAAAGTGCTTCAGCTGCAAGGAATGTGAACAAGATGCCTTTAGTTTAGTCCTTAAGGTAGCCCAAAGGTGCGGCGAAAGGGTATGTGAATATGGAATTAGGGTCAAGTCTTTGCTGTCTAGAGCCATAACCCATAACCCAAATTTAGAGATTCTTAGAGATAACTCTGTAAAGGAGTGTCATGCTAGGGCTAGTCTCTGAGATTAGGAAACAAGTGATTCAAGGGTGCCCAAGGACTTTAGATGAGGCGATTAGTTTGACCAAAAACGAAGAAGAAATTGAAAATGCCTGTGGAAAGAGAACAAATGTTAGCAAGATATGTGTAACTATGGATAAAAATGTACACTCAGTTAAGGACTCTAGGATAGACAAACTAGAACGGCAAATAAAACAATTGAGTGAGTCACTAAAGTCGGTTTGTGAGTTAGAAAGGAAAGGTGAAAATTGGAGGGAGAGTAGAGAAGAGGTTAGGACTTGTTATTCTTGTGGAGAACGTGAACATAGTAACCAGCATAGAAATTTAAACTAAAGCATGGTCAATTGAATGGTCAGGCAATTGACCGTCGTAGGAAGCTTACGCTGACCAACAAGGCAATGATAAACATTTAAATATGTAAAATGATCAGTTATCATCAGTGGAATAATAACGGGTATTTATTCATTTTGTAATTTTTTTATTCTTGATGAATATTGTTATATCATAATTTTATTATTATTTTTATTTATGAGAAAAATAATAATACCCAATGGTTTGTTAAAGAAATTTCTGCTTACGTATTTTATTTGTAANGGGGTGTTTCCATTGCTTCGACTGTTCTTTTGTTTCAGGAGTGTAGTAATGGATCCATGTTTCGTCAGTAGTCACAAACTGACGCAAGAAATCTCGTGGGTTTTTCTTGTAGAAGTCCAAACACTTCTTTGACATCAAAGTGAGAACATGTCTTTGCTCAGCGGTCAGCAGATGCGACACCCAACTTGCTGAGACCTTCGTCATACCCAAATTTTCGGTTAGATGTGGTACACTCGGTCGACAGAGATGCCTGTTGTCTCAGCTATCTCACGCGATTTCAAACGGCGATCTGCTAACACCAAATTGTAAACTTTGTCGATATTTTTTTCAGTGACAGCAGTTGACAGCCGTTCGCTGCCAGGATCATGTTTCACACTCTCTCTGCCAGATTTAAAAAGGGCTGTCCATTTTTTCACAGTGGTTTACGAGGGAGCAGACTCTCCCAAAACTTCATCCATGTCAGCTTTGATTTGAAATGCGGTCAACCCTTTTTTCTTCAGGTATTTTATGACCGCACGAATCTTCGTCTTCTCCATTTTTGACAAAGCATGTGCACATTGACTATCTGCTAAGCTGTCGTGGCAAAACTTTACAACAAATCAAGCGGAAATTGGTATCGTATCTTTAGCAAGGATGGTTGAATTATTCCCGCCAAAAATTAAATTGATCGCAGCGCTGCATATAGGCAAGGCCGCGAACTTTTCAAACAGCCCTCGTAAATATGTATTTGATAATTTTTACTTTTCCGGCTGTTATATATAACAGAGGGAAAGTGTAATGCTCGGTCAAAAAATGACCCCTCCCAAATTTTTACATTTTTGGACTCAGGACACCTTGAAATTTCGAGATATGCAAAAGATTTGAGGTTTTTTTTATATGTGTGGATGTTAGACTGTGTACGGAGACACGATTTTGTTCACCCTGTTTAAAGCCNATGAAATGTAATTAGTGTAAGTGACATAATACATTTTGAAAGGAGATGCTAAGATTACATTGATTGTTAATATAAAATTATTTGCTGAAGAGGTTTTTTGGTAAATAACTATGGGATAATTACAATTTTAAAATGGTATGTTATTCACTTGGCATTTATTTCAGTTATTCAAAAAGTATACTAACATTAATTATTATTAAATTTATGAGAATATCAGAAATAATTGTTTATAAATGTATACACAATTGTCCAGTCACACACACACACAATATTTGTAATTGTAAAAGCCTTACTGTCCTTAAATTCTAATGTTATTGTTAATTGTCTACTTGGACTTTACTGTAAGTCCTATTAATAAGTAAAGTCCAAGTAGACAATTAACAATAACACATTATTTGTTTTCATTAAAAATGAAATCACAAAAATGAATAATCACTNTGTGGATGTTAGACTGTGTACGGAGACACGATTTTGTTCACCCTGTTTAAAGCCTAATAATTTCTGTGGTCAGAGTGGTTAGAATCGGAGTCAGATGGTTTAACACAGGAGTTAGTTATTAAGCGTCAAAGTGGTTGAACTAAATCATGTCCCCATACACGTTCTAATATCGTAGGCGAGAACATCTTAACAGGTTTTACTGTACTATTATAAAATGACAAAAAAGCTTACTTTGAGGGTAGAGACGAGTTTTACTTTTTTTTTTTAATTTTGAATGCTAATAACGAGTAAAATATTCATTAAGATGTGTGACACATGACTCCTTTTATGTCTTCACCCTGTCAACCTTTAATTAAGAATTAAAATTTAATAGTATTACTGACCCTTTATATGCAAGCTACAGTGCCACATTTCATTTCTTAAACTTTACCCATTCTGAGATACTGTTTAATATCTCAGAACAAAAAATAAAGAAATTAAGTAAATTAGATGCCAACACACACACACACATGCAAATTTTTCCTCTTTTATTGACTTTTTTGGGAGGTTCAGGAGGTCTCCAAACGTAGACTTGCAAAAGAAACATGGAGAGTCAAATTTGACGTGATTTCAATACTTTTACATTGTATATACATAACAAGTTGGGAAGTAAAAAGGAGTCGGAGTCAGTGGATTTTTNTTTCCTCTTTTATTGACTTTTTTGGGAGGTTCAGGAGGTCTCCAAACGTAGACTTGCAAAAGAAACATGGAGAGTCAAATTTGACGTGATTTCAATACTTTTACATTGTATATACATAACAAGTTGGGAAGTAAAAAGGAGTCGGAGTCAGTGGATTTTTGGACAACTCCGACTCCGGCTAAAACACTAAAACTCCACAACTCCGACTCCACAGCCCTGATGGAAGTGTTATTAACCCTAAGATGTAGTGTTGTTCTCCAGTGCTGCATAGTGTTTTCAAAGAATGCAATGAGTGATAGATGTATTTTGTAGAATATGTAGCAGCCAACTGTGTGGAACACTGTCGAATGCTTTTCTGTAGTCTATATATGCCATGTGTATGTTTCTGTGTTGTTTGTGCGCTTGCCGTAGAATGACTGAATCTATGAGTAACAGTTCTTTGCATCCCCTGTGATTTCTANATGTAAATCATAACTGTATTATTTCATTATCTATTTAAATAACATTCAAACTTCACAATTAAACATAAAAACTTATTAATTTTTAACAGAAAATAAAATAAGAAACACTTAAAAATTCATAGAAAAAACAAAAAATATTTGAAAATAATTTAATGAGATTTCTGCTGCTGAATATCCTCAACTAATTTGTTAAATCTTGGTTCAATTGTTTGTAATGCTATCTGTATGCAGGCATCTAATTGCAATAGATTGCGTTTTTTTTGTTTTTATATTTATCATAGTTGAGAATGCTTTCTCACATAAATATGTACTAGTGAAAGGCAGCAAATTTTGCATTGGTTGTGAAAACGGGAGGATATTCTGCACGAATTTGTATCCAAAATTGGGACACACTTTTAGTTTTGAACATAGAATTCAAATTAGAATCTATATATATATAATCGAGACAAGTTATTATTATTATTGTTGTGTTTAGTGGGTTATACTCGGTTCACACCGGTGGCTGTGTACTATGCCGGACCAGAGTCAAGGCATAGCAACCGAAATATAACCAAAATTAAATAAGTGTGTCAGTGTCTGTATTCAGGAATTTCCTAACAATATGGCATGTATTCAATATAGTGGCCTTCTGTAGTGTTATGTATGTATTTCTATTCAATTGTAATGTTCCCAGGCTTTTGTGTAGTGTGTGAGATATCACACCTGTACAGGACAGAAAAACAGGTATGATAAGCACCCTATCCATCCTCCACAGATGCCTTATTTCCTGGACGAGTTCTGTGTACTTACTAATTTTTTCAGTGCATGTGTTTTGTACATTGTGAATGTTTGGAATGGCTATGTCTATAATGTATGTGGTTTTATTGTGTTTGTCAATGAGTGTGATGTCTGGTCTGTTGTGGTAAATTNTAACAGCATTGGACCAAAGAGAAGCCCAATAAGTTGCGAGTTCTTCTTCTGTTGGTGTGCCACTGTGCTGTGTATCAGTGTTTGTTTTGGTACTGATTTGTCTGTAGAAAAGTTTTTCATTGTTTGTGAATAATTTATTTTGTTGTTTTTGTAATGTACATGTTTTGTATCATTTGAGTCTACGTGCTTTGGCTGCGAGTTTTTGTTTTAGTGTATCGATGTATTCTGTAATGTGTGTTGTGATGTTCATGTTTTGTGTATATTTTGATTTTCTTGAAAATGTTTTTGAGTTGTTTCATTAATTTGGGTGTTATGTTGTTTTTAGTGTATTGTGTCAGCCTGCCTAATTGCTGTCTAATGTCATTTATTTGTGTTTCTATTCTTCTCTGCCAGGCAGGCTTATAATAGAATTGTGTTTTGTGTGTGTCTGTCTGTGATTGTATTTTCAGTCCATGGTGTGTCACTACTGTGACTACCGCAGCATAAACTAATGTATGAATGTCTGAGAGTGTAGAAATTAAATGGATGTAGTATAGTAATAAGTGAGTGTTTACATAATTTAGTATTTTTCCTACTACCTTTGACGTGTTGATTTTTGGTATTCGTGGTCTTTGTGTGAAATCTGTACCAGTATATTTAGTGAGTGTTTTCTATGTCTATGTTATCTATCTATATCTATGTTATCAGTAATAGATAAGGAAGTGCCTGAAGTGTCATTAGTGGTAGTTGTTGTATGTGTGCTATTATCAATGCTTGTTGCTGGATTATCCTGACAAGTTACATGGTCTTCATTAATGTTAAATGTTTCTGTCTGTTGATGTATTTGATCAGCAACTTGTTGTTTGATAAGTTCAAGTGTTGTTTGTGGGATAAGGGCGTTGTGTATAATTGTTCTTTTTTGATCAACAACCCTTTGTTTGGTGACAGTGAGGTGAGGATATTGTTGTGTGAATCTATGGTGTAGTTGTTGTCTGTATGCTGTCATATTTGTTTCGAGTTTCGTGATGGTGTAGTAAGTACAGATGATAAACTCGTTCATTTCTGATGTCCATTTCATCTGTTGGCATGGTTTTCCAGCTTTGTGGTCTGTGGATGCATTGCCACAGAAACATCAAGGCTAGGTTGATTCCTCACATCTGTTGAGGGCATTGCAGTAGCCATGCTTGGGCCGGCGCTGCTTTCGCCACCAGTAACCAAGGGAGACTGCGGCCTATTTTTCGAACGTGAGCCTCTGCCTAACCCGCGAACGTGGACCTCGTTAACCTGGGCGACGTCCGAACTGGTATCACACTTTGATCTGGTTACTACCATGATAATTATCTCCACAGAATGTGGATGTGGTCACTCTTAGCTTCATTTCTCCCCATAGACGTTACTGGCATGGGTGTCCCTACCAGGAGCTTATGCTCCAGCCTGCATTGCTCTATGGTTCAGTAAAATTACTGGGCTCTCCCACCATGACTAGGTGGTGACCACGGGAGAGTTATTATTATCATTACTAAAGCAATATTTTAATATAATATAATGGATGTATCATTATTACTGTTTTTCACTGTATAGTATATACAGTCAATTCTGTTTACCATCATTAATGGGTTAATGGGCACCAGTCTTGGCCACCAGTTAATTGGGCAGCCACTTTATTGGGCCAAATCTGAAAGAACAAAAAGCAAACTAATAAATTAAAACAGAATTTAATTGTTTAGTTGGGACAACTTTTTGCTTAATTGGGATGGTAGCAGAAAAAAAATTTAGCAAGTTTTGATATATTTTAAGGATCTTCCAAAAATATGTAGACACTACATACACTAATGTCATGTAGGCCTAACGATTGGCTGAGACAAATCGGCATATGTCTTTTGCTCCAGCAGTTCCATTTTTCCGATGGGGTCAGCATAACAAGACATATCACATGGGAATCCCATCTGAAGCAGACTTGAACATGAGCTATTAACCTTGTCTGTATTGGACCAAAACAATCCCCTTAAAAGCAAAAAGAGAAAGATCCCCAGACAATTTTTCGAGGTCTCTTGACAGAGTTGGAAGATAACTAGAGTTTCCTTGGAAGAAATTGTGTGCATGATTACGTCTAGATTTGGACAGCAGCCATCCGATTGTTGAGACCAGTATATGAAGCTGGCAGATTCTATGGATACTCCTGCCAAAGTGGCCCATTTCCAAATAAAAGAAATTGTGCTCAAAGAAAGACTGTAAGGTGACTTTTGGATGAACACTTTCCTTTCTCTCTTTTTAGTTAGAACATGTTCTAACTAAAAGGAATGAATCAAACGGTCAACCCTTGTGTATGACTATTAATACTGTATTTGGCATACGTGATGCGAATCCGTTATCTATCGTCACGAGCCTGGCAAATTTATAGTACAAATATTTTTTATATAGTACAAATATATATCAAATATTTTGATTTAATAAAGCATTATAATAGGTACTTAATTATTATTTTTAACCTACTTATTTATTTACCTGCATATTACATATTTTATTTTAGAATTTATTATTAGTTTGTTTAATTGGGGCAGTCGCTTAATTGGGCCAAAATGGATTAGTCCCAATGTGTTCCAATTAAGTGGAATTGACTATATATTCTGTATACTTCAAATTTTTGATAGTTTGAAAACTTGAAGTATGCAGAAATTAAGATAGAAGAATTTCTAGAAATTCTTCTATCTTAATTTAGCTACTATTTTCTATTGAAAATATAAAACATTTAGCTGTGTTCTAAGTGCAGTGTTTATTCTAGAGTTTTAATATTTTCCATTCCATAAAATATTATCTTGAAATTATTAGTATAATGAGTTAAGTAATGCAATCTTTTGTATAATATTACGAAATAAAATTATTCTGAAAAATTTCTCTTTTATAGTGGTTAACTTTTCTTAAGATAAAAAATAAGCTTTTCTCAAAGTTTGGATAATTGTCATTTATGTAAAATTTGAATAACCAGCATTCTATGCAAAATTATCTATTAATACATAAAATCAAACACTAGAAAATTTAATGATGGTACAGTGATACCCTGAACTTACGCGATAGGTGGGACCGAGCGATAACCGCTTAAGTCGAATTTGCGTAAGTTGGGGTATAATTTCGCAATTTGTGTAAAATCCAAGTCGGATGTATGTAAGCTAATAAATGTTCTTGTTAATCTTATCTCGTGTTTTGATTCATTCACGGTTACAAGAAATTACCATATAGTCTCCATAGATATAACAACACAGAAATAAATAACACAAAATAAATTGTAACTGTGCATCGATTACGCGCGACACATCCAAACATGTAAGCTGAACAATAGTGTGGGGGGAGTGAGTAATCAAGAGCTGCATGCCGCTCAAACAAAAGACGAATCTACGAGATTTCAAAATCGCGTATTTCCGGGTCCGCGTAAGTCAGGGTAGCGTAAGTCAAGGTATTACTGTATATAAAAATATTCATTACATACTGGAAGAATATTTTCAGATAATGTATTTTATTTATCCAATTTATAATCTTATTTAAATAATATTATAAATTGGTTATTTTGATATGTTTAGAAACATAATAAAATGCTAAATAAACTAAACAAACAAGAACTTATTTGATGATGGAAAACTCATTCACAGACAACTAATATTTTGCCAGATAACACAGTCACAATTTACTGAATACCTTCTTTATTTATCATAGAAATGGCACTAAGCAAATTTCTATGTTTTGTGATCATTTGTATGAAATTAATTATATTGGTATTATAATGTCAAAATGTTTGTTTGATTGCAAATAATATTTTAATAATCTTAATACAGTTTAAGATCGAGCTTAGAACATTGTCTAAAGATTAGAAAAAATTAATTTTGAAAATTTTATGGTTTGTGTGAAAAATTCTATGATAGTTATAATTATTACAGAAGTACTAATATTTAATAATAGTATTGATAACTTATTTTGTGAAATAAAAACTAATAATTATGTAACAATATCTAGTCTAAAAGAGAATTTAAATCAGCATTTGTCATTTTTAGATAAGTGATAATCTTTTTAATCATCATCAATCATAAAAAATGATTAAATTATAGCTTGTTTCAAAACTTTATTACTATAATTGCATGCAGTGACATAATAAAATAAACTTACTAGATTCATAAGTTCAGTTGTTTTCTTATCATATATTCCTGTAGAATTTGACCATCCTAAGGACCACTTCATTAATAAAGACCATGCTTTCTCTTTTTTTAAAATGCTATGAGTTATATCTGGTAACTTTAAAAGTATATCTCCAAAAAAGGCAGTATTTTCAACTGTTTGTGCTAAAGCTGAATTGAAATATTGTCTTAAAAATTCATATTTATGCACTTTTAAATTACCAATATTAATAAAATGTTAATAATAGTTAAATAATAAAGTTTTTATAAAATTTATATAGAACAACATTTAGATATATAAAATAATACATTAATATCCCTAATATATAATAATGTATTATATGATAAAGCATAAAAAAATAAAAAGTATATAAATTAGGAGATGAAAATAAATGCTAGAAATTTTCATTGAATTAATTTCAATGAAATTAATTAAATTAAAAAAAATAAATATAAATTTTTTAGATTTTCCTCCATAAATCTAATTAAACATAAATTAAGTTTAAAGTAAGGAAAGAAAAATCAATATAACAACACAAATGAAAAAATTCTAATATAATTTACTATTATAACAATAATTAATGCTTCAAAAATTAGAGTACTGGTTTTATTCAAAAAATAGTCATGAATACTGTTTTAAACTGCACATTTTCTCAGCTATTATAATTAAGGGTAGTTATTATTTCTTTTGAATTTATGTGTTTGATGTTCATTATTAGTAAAGTGTTTAAATATTTATTTATTAAAGTTCAATTTTTAAAGCAAATTATACTCAAAATGTTTATAATGATTGTTACTTTCTATGTACCAGCAATAAAAAAGTAATTAAAAAATATACTTGCTATATATTGCCCATCAGTGGGCTGAGTGGATAAAACAAATAAAAGTTGGGTTCACATCTTGCTAACAAGCTGGCAAAAATGGTTTTCTTAATATGTTTAACATCTAAATAAAAACCAGTTTCCTCTATAGAAAGTCCTTCTGGGAGCATACCTTGACAGATCACCTATTCATTGTGTTACCTTATTCCACCAATCCAATCCTACTGGATACTGTACTGAACACTTTACATATTTCATTTTCTATTAGTTTGCTTGTTAAATAAATACACTACCTATATATCACAGTTTACAGTAGCAATTAATTTTACATAATTTCTCTGTTTTCTATTTGAGAATGATTATCATTTCAAGTTTTAACGACAAGATACAGTTAATATTTGATGGTATTTACCAAGTTATTTAAAGGTGGTTATTTTTCAAATAAAATTAGTATATATATAACAAAATAAAGGAAAAATAAATAAATATAGAACATTGTTAGCTAATTCCTCAGAAATAATTAAAAAAAAAATTCAACTAAATACTGTTGCTAGTAAAATAGTTTAATAGAATACAAAAACAAAAAAAAACAAGAAAAATTTTACCTTTTCTATTAAGTAAACATTTTCCATGCATTTGGGAACAATGTATCATCTCTCATATTTATCATATTGTTTTAATTTTTATAAATCCATAGTTTCTGCTTCTATTCCCTACTTATAATGCCAAGGACAAAAATATAAAGGTATGATAGAATAAATTAGGGGATAAAAACCTATGCAAAAGAAAATACTACATAAAAAAACTACAGATTTATAAAAGGAACCTGAAACATAAGAGAAGCTGCATCAATACCAAATTCATGATATTTACTTTCAACAAAACATGAAGTTTTTCATGTATTTTGTAATTTATTTAATTCTTATTGGTTTGATTTTAATTTTTCTTTATTACAGTACTCCTGTAAGGTTTGAAAGTATAAAAAATAAGACTTCTTGAAAGAAAAATTAGGATAAGTTGGACAAATTTAAAAATAGCTAAAATCATCACCTTGAAGATGTTAAATAAAATATCAAGACAAAAGCAATCTACAGTATATTTACTTGATAAATTTTCTTCTCATTAACATGGAAAAGAAAAATAGAGTTAATTTAATATATATCTTGATTTTATTTACTTTTTTTTATTTAACNTGGTTTTATTCAAAAAATAGTCATGAATACTGTTTTAAACTGCACATTTTCTCAGCTATTATAATTAAGGGTAGTTATTATTTCTTTTGAATTTATGTGTTTGATGTTCATTATTAGTAAAGTGTTTAAATATTTATTTATTAAAGTTCAATTTTTAAAGCAAATTATACTCAAAATGTTTATAATGATTGTTACTTTCTATGTACCAGCAATAAAAAAGTAATTAAAAAATATACTTGCTATATATTGCCCATCAGTGGGCTGAGTGGATAAAACAAATAAAAGTTGGGTTCACATCTTGCTAACAAGCTGGCAAAAATGGTTTTCTTAATATGTTTAACATCTAAATAAAAACCAGTTTCCTCTATAGAAAGTCCTTCTGGGAGCATACCTTGACAGATCACCTATTCATTGTGTTACCTTATTCCACCAATCCAATCCTACTGGATACTGTACTGAACACTTTACATATTTCATTTTCTATTAGTTTGCTTGTTAAATAAATACACTACCTATCTATCACAGTTTACAGTAGCAATTAATTTTACATAATTTCTCTGTTTTCTATTTGAGAATGATTATCATTTCAAGTTTTAACGACAAGATACAGTTAATATTTGATGGTATTTACCAAGTTATTTAAAGGTGGTTATTTTTCAAATAAAATTAGTATATATATAACAAAATAAAGGAAAAATAAATAAATATAGAACATTGTTAGCTAATTCCTCAGAAATAATTAAAAAAAAAATTCAACTAAATACTGTTGCTAGTAAAATAGTTTAATAGAATACAAAAACAAAAAAAAACAAGAAAAATTTTACCTTTTCTATTAAGTAAACATTTTCCATGCATTTGGGAACAATGTATCATCTCTCATATTTATCATATTGTTTTAATTTTTATAAATCCATAGTTTCTGCTTCTATTCCCTACTTATAATGCCAAGGACAAAAATATAAAGGTATGATAGAATAAATTAGGGGATAAAAACCTATGCAAAAGAAAATACTACATAAAAAAACTACAGATTTATAAAAGGAACCTGAAACATAAGAGAAGCTGCATCAATACCAAATTCATGATATTTACTTTCAACAAAACATGAAGTTTTTCATGTATTTTGTAATTTATTTAATTCTTATTGGTTTGATTTTAATTTTTCTTTATTACAGTACTCCTGTAAGGTTTGAAAGTATAAAAAATAAGACTTCTTGAAAGAAAAATTAGGATAAGTTGGACAAATTTAAAAATAGCTAAAATCATCACCTTGAAGATGTTAAATAAAATATCAAGACAAAAGCAATCTACAGTATATTTACTTGATAAATTTTCTTCTCATTAACATGGAAAAGAAAAATAGAGTTAATTTAATATATATCTTGATTTTATTTACTTTTTTTTATTTAACAATTTCCTACCAAAAAAACTGTTTGTGTGTTTATCATTCATTAGTTATTAAAATAATAATCCTAGATAAGTTAAAGTCTTTATTTTTCAACATTTACAATTAGTAAATATGTGAAAACAATTTTAAAAAATACAAAACATTAAAAAAAATGTTAATTATAATATCAAATTAAATACCTTACAATATATTATGGTACAGGTAACCCCTGTATAACACGGCACTTCTATAGCACGGATTCTCTCTAACACTGTTCGAGAATTGGTACCATCCCCTGTATAACACAGTACTCTTATAGCACGGATTCACTCTGACACGGTTCGAGAAATGGGTAAAACCCTCGTACAACATGAAATGTAATAAATTTTTACATACTTAAGTACTAATAGTTCACGAAAATTATTATTTTCGTGAACTATTAGTACTTTAGTGTGTAAATTTTCTTATCTCGTCACCATACACATGGTCCTTCGTGAAACTTGTTTCAATTTTGCCAGATCTCAACGCTTCTGCTTCCGGTGTTGCCACATGTTTTTCCCTTATTCCATAAGTGCTTAGCACCATATAAGGAAATTTATAAAGATCTTTTAACTAGAAGCAAGCAATCTAAAATTACATACACTTTTTGCAAAAGGTAAAGCATGAATCTGAAAATAATGCAGAAAAATGCTCAGAGGATAACGATAACTTGCCAAAAATAAAACGCTCTCGGTTAATAGTGCTTTTAGTGATGACAAAGAAAACATTGTTTAATTTATATTAATATGTATCACTTAAGAAAATTTTAATAAAGATATTTATCTTAATTATGAAAATATAGTAGCATGTTTTTTAATTTTTGGAACCTAACCCTCCTTTTCGTACTAGTTCTTTGTTTCGCATAACACGGCAATTTTTTGGAACATAACTACCGTGTTATACGGGGGTTACCTGTAAAAAGTAAGAAGTCAATATTTGAAAACTTTTTTAGTCTCTGTTTAAAAGCTCTTATTGATTGTTTTTTTTTTTGTTTCTGTTTTGCAATTTTTCTGAAACCTTGAATATCAATCAAGTTAAAATTATTGATATAAAAAAAAAAGAAGTTTGAAGATTAGGTCTTAAAAGAGTAAGCAAGCATTTACTCCTGCAAAACAGCGGGGGCTGCAAACTTTTCTAATTTTTATCTTTCTCTACAAAGCAAAAATTAGAAAATTTTAGATCCAAAAATCACCTACTTTATCCTCTATCATGTAAACATTAACTCAAAATTACCTGTGAATGTGTGACTCCAAAATAGTGTTCCTTAAAAATCAACAATCAAATTAAAAATTACACCTTTGTCAATCCAGCAAAAATTTAATATAATAAAAACGTTTTCAATCATTTTAAATGATCATCAGTTACATTAAAAATAGAACATAAAATAAATATTGTTGAAGATGAAGATCATTCAAAATTATTGAAAATGTTGTTGTTATATTAAATTTTTGCTGGATTGACAAAGGTGTAATTTTTAATTTATTCTTTATCTAGTATAGTTCAACAATCAAATCTGAAAAATCAAGCAAAACTGAAGCCTAAATTTAATAAATTTTATGAAACTTGAATTGTGACTATTAAAAATGAATGTCTAATGGTGGTAAACATTACAAAAAGAAGCATTAGAATGTAATTTTACTGTATATTGAAATTCCACAATAATAAACTCAGCAAATTTTCTGCTTTTATTAGAGTTAAAAGTATATACAAAATAAAAGTACTTTAGTGTAAATAAAACCTGAAAATCTATAGAATATATTGATCCTGGAGTTATTGTTGTTAATTAAATATCAGTAAATGTTCTCCTAATTTAATGAAAAATTGTTATAACAACTTAGAAAAACTGGAAGAAAAATCTTCCTTGCTTAAGCTTTTTGTCCTTATATGTAACTATGTTTTTTTAAGCTCACCTTCATCTATACCAATATTATAAAGAGGTAATGTTTGTAAGTATGTAAGTAAGTTTGGATATAGCGGGTAATCTCCGAAACTACTCATATGATTTCAAAAATTCTTTCACCAATATTTAGAATGGAACTTCAGAGTGGACATAGGCTGTATATTATTCCGTTAAACATTCATATATATTAAAAGATATCATCTAGGTTAAGGCTTTTATGTGCAACAGATGGCGCTATGAGTACGACGCCCTAAGTTTGCTTTTCTGTGAGGCATTACGCTTTTCTGTGAAAATGAACTAAAGCAGATCATCATCTATCTATCTATATAAATAAAAATGTAATGTTCGTTTGTTCCTACCGAATCCTTTGAAATTTTGACACAACGCTGCATTCGAATACACACGTGTCTTTATATAATATACGTGTCGAAATTCCCCCCACTGAAGGGAGATGGTTAGGATTAAGGCTTACCATAAAGAACTCTGCTTCTATTTATACTATTTTAGATGCGGTTTTTTGCGTTTTTGATTGCGTTTTAATAGGGTACGTCAAGA
>NW_019384798.1:801105-811251 GCF_000671375.1 Centruroides sculpturatus | reverse complement strand
TTCCTACCGATTCCTTTGAAATTTTGACACAACGCTGCATTCGAATACGCACGTGTTTTTATATAATATACGTGTCGAAATTCCCCCCACTGAAGGGAGATGGTTAGGATTAAGGCTTACCATAAAGAACTCTGCTTCTATTTATACTATTTTAGATGCGGTTTTTTGCGTTTTTGATTGCATTTTAATAGGGTACGTCAACAGAATGTACATTAAGAAGGGATTTTTCGATATTCCCCCTGCGGGGGAGAGGGACAGAATTAAGGCTTACTGTGAAGAACTTGGCTTCTATTATATTATTTTACATGCGGGTTTTTCATTTTTGATTGCATTTTAATAGGTACGTAAAGAGAATGTACACTAAGAAAACATTTTTCGAAAAATTTTCCCCCTCCATGGGGGATGTGTTTTACATATATAACAGATACATTTTGAGCCACAACAATGCGTGATGGGGTCTGCTAGTGCTTAAATATTTAGGACTTGTCATACACCAATGATAAGGCTTTTAAATTGTAATGTTATTAATTATTTTATTAACAAAAATAATTCTGACAGTTTCATAATATTGCACTATGCATTTCGGGAAATACCACAATTCACTCCCCTCTTCATCCTAATATGACAGACAATGTACTGAATATCAATGTACTTGAATATTAAAAATACAGGTAAATGTGAATTAGTTGTTAACAGAAATATTTTCAATTAATTTAAAAAATATTCAAAATGCAACATGGTACATACTTTAGATAATATGTTTCCTTATTTTTTAGACATTCCAATGGTTAACATGTGGAATTGATGCTATTATCAAATGTTGCTAATGAAGAACAATAACTTACTTGATCCTAGTGTTAAGTTATAGTTAAGATAAAAACAGATTAATTGTATTTTTTGTTTTTTAGGATGACACAATGAGTTTTATGGAATGTTGAGTTATCAAGAATGAGTTTCTGGGACTCTGCTGTATAGGCAAATATTACAATATTGTTGGAATATCTATGTTTGTGATCTCTAAACTTATTAGTTTATGTTATTATTTTAAAATTAGTTATTCAATTACAATATATATTCAGTTATCATATATATTGTAATATGTTTAACTTACTTGTTAGTGTCAAGTAGCAGTTTGATACTAAGTTGAATGAATTGTCTTTTTTTCCACAATTCCACTATAAAACCCAAAGATTCAAATGCCACTAATTTAAAATAAGCCACTGAATAGAAAATATTCTTTAAAATTAAAATTTAACTACAAATAGAGATAGTCACTAATTGGTATATAGCTAATATATATATATTAGCTATANGTAGAAGTAATTTTTTAAAATATCCTTTTTTCTTGATAAAGTTTTAATACTTATTATTATAATCTAGACACGTTAATTTTTAAATATACTTGTATATTGAGCCACAAGTATATATTATATATACTTGTGGCCCAAAACTCCTTGACTTTTTCCAATGCGGCCCAGAGAAACAAAAAGGTTGGACACCCCTGCTATATACCAATTACCAATATATATATATATATACACACCAATATATATATATATACACACCAATATATATATATATATCATACTGTATATACAGGGTGTCCCATAAATTTGTAAATAGTTTAAAAATTCATAAAAGTTGAAAGAATTGGTATATTTGAATGTGGTTTGTGTAAAAGTTATTCTCACAAAGGGGGATTTTTTTGGGTAGAGAAAAAGGAAATAGTTCAAATTTTTGTCAATAGAGGGCACTGAATGCAAGAAAATTACTGGAATTCCATGAAAAATGCAGGCAAATGTTTCCATTTATTTGCATGCAGGCAAATGTTTACACTTACATGCCTATCACAGCACTAGAGCACTTGTTCTGTGTGTCCACCATCACCACAAATGACAGTTTATAAGTGAGTGACAACATCGTTAAATGCAACATGTAGCAGATCCAGATGGATGCAGGAGATTTCGTGGTAAATGGTGTCCTTTAACTGCATTAAAGAAGATGGGCTATTTCAATATTTGCGGGACTTAGTCTCCATTTGCAATGCCACATCAGAGGTACAGACCTCTGATAAATGTGGTGCACCACTGCGTGGGCGATTACACAAACTTCCCATTTCTTCAAAACATTGTACTAGGGAAACCAATCCAGCAGGAGTGATTGGACCTGAACCTTTCTTCATTCTCTTCTGTGTCCTAAAACTTCATAAAGTTTCAGCTGGTGATTCATGGCTGAGACAAAACAACTTCACCAATAGTGCTTTATCCACCAATATCAACATCATAATAAAAACTGTATGTCAGCGCTAGTAACAGGAAAATTCAGAAATGAGCTGTTAATTGTACACCCTGCATTTTATAAGACTCAGATTTGCACAATTCCAGTGATTTTCTTGCGTTCAGCCCCTCTATCGACAAAAATTTAAACTATTCCCTTTTTCTCTATCCAAAAAAATTCCCCTTTGTGAGAATAACTTTTACACAAACCACATTCAAATATACAAATTCTTTCAACTTTTATGAATTTTTAAACTATTTACAAATTTATGGGACACACTTGTATGTGTGTGTATACAGTAGTGTGTCAATTATCCGAAAGAATTCCAGTCGGCAAATTTGAATTTTTGCCAGTGCTGTAGCACTGCAATCTTTGGCTATGTCTTGGGCTACTCAAATATTTTACATTTTTGATACTAAATTAACTTCTGAAGTATAATTTTTTATTTTTATTTAACTCGTACCGGTTGTACAAAATAGACGTTATTTCATTATATCCATCAGTACCACATTTTGAAGCTGTCATGCTTGCTAATGCACTTCTACCGAGTTCTGGTCACCCCATATCACATGTATTACATTTACGTGATGCTCTTTTATTTATCACAGAAAACAACTATTTTCAATTCAATGGCAAAATATACAAACAAACCCAGGGTGTGCCAATGGGCTCCCCCTTATCACCTATTTTAGCAGAACTCATTATGAGAAATATAGAAAATCGTATTTTCCATGCACCTTTAATAATTTTTTATTGTTTTTATATTTTTCAATATATTTATTTTGTTTGTACAAAATAAAAAAATAATTTTTAACAATACAAGTATTCTTCGTTAGGCTTAACATTGACGAAAATTCAACGTGCAGTGACACGCAACGGAGAAAAATTTCAAAATGGGGTAGGTTAATATATTTTTTCGTACATAATCGGTTATCCAAAATATTGATTTTCCGAACAACCTCAGTCCCCAATTGATTCGGATAATCAATGCTCTACTGTATATACAGAATGAATTTGTACATATAATACAATTTAGAAAAATTCTGCTATTTAGACTAGCATCATTACTACACCATAAAACTTTTCATTTTGAGTAACTTGCCATGTTCTCAGTTCATGTTAAGTCAAGTTTGCAGGACTCTACTGTACCTACAAATGACTATAACATCATCTGTTAAGTATTACAGGGTTAGCCAAAAGTAGGAAGAAAAAAAAATTTGACTGTCATTTAAAAATGGCAAAGAGCCGAAGACTTATCTTGGTGTTTTTATTCATCAAAATGGTGATGTTACCAAACAGAACTTTTGTTACTGGGGAAGAGAAAGCCCCACTATCCTTAGTGTGCTCTCTTTTTATGCATCCATGGAAAGTTAGTGTTGGTAGCAATTTTATACTATGGAATCGTTGGCCCACATTTCTTCACAAAGACAGTCAATGGAGTTTTTATTGCCAACAAGTATTGGAGAAATTTCTTTCAAATGCTAGAAGACAATCAATGATCAGAAACTATTGGTTTCAGCAAGATAGCACCACTGCACATCAAACTCAGGACAATTTGGATCTCATCTCCAGTCTTTGGAGATCAAATAATTGGTTTGCATTCAAAGGCAAAGACCAGTTATGGCCTGGATTGGCCTAATCAGGAATTGGCCCTGATTTTAAACACTGATTTTTTTCTTTGGGGACATCTCAAAGACTGGGTGTACAAAGATAGTGTGCATAGTGTGGGTGAACTAAAAGAATACATCAGAAATGAAATCTAGGCCATTCCTGATAATGTTCTGCACCATTCAATAATGGCGTTTGAAACTTGCCTTCATTACCTAGTTGCTAGTGAAGACAAACACTTCAAAAATAGTTTGCATTAAATCTCATTCATTCCTTATTAATGTTCAAACAATAAAAATGTTTATATCTTCTGGTTATTTAATAATAAACTTTTTACTTTTTCTCACTCCTTTTGGTCAATCTTGTACATTAACATAACATAATAATCTTATAGTTATTTGCACATAATTTTTTAAATCTAATTTCCTCAGACAATTTGAATTTCCAAATGTAATCTTAAATTCATAATTTGTCATCATTTTTTCAAGTATTCTAATATAGAATGGAGAACAAAAATGGACCTGAAGCAGATCTTAGATGTAGACTGAAACATTTGTCTTTAACATGTTTAATTAAAGTTTTTCACTGGTCTTATCTTAAGGTTTTTGAAGTGTTTGATTTGTTTACACAACCAGTGTTAAGAAAATTTTTGAATTAAAAATGTCAATAAGAGAATTATTGGAAGCATTAAATTGTTGATAATCTGCATATCAAACAAACCATATTACAGCTGTGATATGTGAGCACTTTTTCTCAAATGATAAAAGTAATTCCAAAACCATCTAAAACATTCTAGAACTTCCAAAACTTTTTAAATTTCAAATTCTTTTACAAAAAATATATTTCTTGGTAGACTATACATACTGGATGAGTCTATTTCATTCGGTCCTTTCACACGCCGTTGAGGTAATAACAACTCCACAGCAGAGTCAACCTTTTATTGTAGGCTACTCGTTTGCCATCTAATGCAAAAAAGTTAAAATAGTCCTCTTTTTTTTTTAAATATATTTATTAATTTTATCATTGTGCCACCACTAGAGGACTATTTTAACTTTTTTGCATTGGATGACGGACGAGTAGCCTACAATAAAAGGTTGACTCTGCCGTGGAATCGTTATTACCTCAACAGCATGTGAAAGGACTGAATGAAATAGACTCATCCAGTATGTATAGTCTACCAAGAAACATATTTCTTGTAAATCTGAATTTGTTCTGGCAATTTTTTTAAAATGTATTCAAATTCTTTATTTCCCTCTTGCAGGTATACATCCTCATCCATCTCAAAAACACCTACTAATTAACCAATTTTCAATTTTTTATCTAGGCTGGAAGGGATTCAAATAAATTTTTGAAAATAAAAGTTCTCCATAGACACAATGTTAACAAAAATCAATTTTTATTTTTAATTTGCTTTTAATATTAACATTTTTTAACAGAAAACATCAACTCAAAACATCTAATCTTCAAGTACTGTATGGATCCCAAAATGTTCTATCATTTATCATAATTTAGTCAAGATTGCTCTAATAATCTTACGAAAAATCTTTATGAAATGACATTCTTTGTAAGACTAAATGATACTGAGGATTTCTTGTTTAGTAATGCAGTGAATTCTAGAATGAACTCCAAACATAAGATTTAACTAATAGCTGTTTGAAACTTTGGCTAACTTTTTAGCTTGTTGCCTGGCTTGATTTTGCATACCATCCATTAGCATAGACCAGTCCTTCATGATAAGCCCACAATTGTTCAATTTGTTGGAGTCTGATGTGCAGAGTGAGCAGTGTCCAGATCAAAGCCAAATACATATTCTTCGTTGTTTAGATTGTGAATAATATAACATATCAACAAACCTCATAAATAGCCAAGCAGTATGATATCCATACATTTCAAACATTTTCAGGGTAGGCTGAAAATGTTCAAAGTGTCTGGATACTGTACTGTTGGGCTGTTTTTGAGGGTTGTTGATATATTGTTGTTCTACTGACCAGTTCTAGGACTGAGAAGTTGTTGCTGTTTAGATAGTGCTTTTGGATATAAGGGATCAATCTCTTCTAATGCACTCAATCATATAATCATCCTGGTTTATGGTTGCTTTTGACTTTATGAAAAATGGCTTTGATGATTACTTTGGTCCAAGTCCAGCAGCTTTTGCCTAAATTTTGTCTTGCAGTGCAATCTTTTCTTGTCATCGAGTATTTCTTCTTTCTTTATGAAATAAATTTTGTCATCTGTGATTATATCAAGCTTGAATGGCATATTTCTGGCATCTTTGAAGAAAATGGACAATCATTGCTGTTGCCTCTGCTTTTGAGCTCGATTCATTTTTGATGCAAACTTTTACTTTCTCACTACATATCCCATGTTATGCACTATCAATTTCATAGTCTTGCCTGATACACTGTATCTTTTTGCCAATGAGTTAAAACCAAGATCAACTTTGATATTGAGGGAACGCTTCATGTTTTTGTTGTCCAAATATATCTTTGACTTACCCAAACTTGACTTTCTACTCCTGTCATAACATTATTTTAGTCTAGCCAGGATCTCATAAATTTACCTGAAACCATCAGTCACAAAAATGTCTAATACTAGCTGTGCCTGTGGTTTCACCAGCATGGAATTCAGTTTGTGAGCATAACAGTATCAGTTAGATGATATCTTTTAATTTATATGAATGTTTAACAGAATAATAAACAACCTATGTCCACCCTGAAGGCCCATTCTAAATATTGGTGAAAGAATTTTTGAAATCGGATGAGTAGTTTTGGAGATTACCTCCTAAATCCAAACTTAAAAACTTTACCTCTTTATAATATTAGTATAGATATAGATTATATGATTTTTTTCATGTTTGTATGAAACCTGTAAAAAAATCCAAAATATCTCTACTTTTTGCTGACTGTCTTTCTATTTATCTCCAGTCATCGTGATAATTCTAAAAACATAATTACATATTTAATATCAGTTGAAAGTAGACAACTTCCTTGTTATAATTTACAAATTCATTATACTCTTATGTGTGTCATAAATGGAAGAATGCATTAAAATTTGTATACATCTTACTCAAATATCATATTTATTTTAAATCAAATTTTCATGTTCAAAGCTGTGGTCTAGTTCTGAAGATACAGTTAAAATATTTAACAATACAATATTAAACATGAAAAAAATCTGATTTCATAATTATGACTGAATATACATTAAGAAATAAGAAATCAAATAAGAAAAATTTAATTTGTTATAAATGATTTCATTTAAAAACATCTCAAAGTTGTTATGAGTAAAAAATTAAAATTACAAAATATAATTTCTGTTCATTCATCCAATTTTAAAAATAACTAAGTTTATATATAATTCTTTCAAATCAATTTTTTAATTAATATTTTTGAAATGGTTTAGGCGATTCCATTTCCTATCAGAAAAATAAATTAAACTAGTTTTGATTTATAAATTGTTTTCTAATAAAAAAAATTTCTACTTTTAAATATTTTTGAAAAATTTTTTCAATAACATAAATTTAGAGGACTATGATTCTATAATATAACTCATTACAGTGGGTGATCGGTTAACGAACAGCTTGGACTACGATCAAATCAGATAACAAACACTTTTGCAGAAGATTTTTATGTTCAGATAACGAACACCTCACAGAACAAACTCAAGAAGAAACGACATAAAATAATGAATACCAATTGGTCTTCCCTTGTCTTCAGACAACAATTTGAAACTTTTCGGAGTGCGAGATACGTCGACATCAATGCTCAACCCAGTATATACTGATCAGATAGTATTCCTCTAAACTTTAAAACTGTCCCTTGTAATTCCAGTCTTTTATTTTTCTGACAGAAAGAATTATTTTTATAGTATTTGCGAGACTGTCTGGTGGGCATTCATTAAGTTTTGCGTCGGTTTTTATTTTTGAAAGATGAGAGTATAATAGCAAAGGGAGAGTGGGCAAATGTCTGATATTGCTGGGCAGTACGGCTCAAACAGGTCTACAGTAGGCCGCAGCTCAATCTTATCTAAGAAACATACAGTATAATCAAGAAGACTCAAGCAGCTAAAGGAGTAACAAAAATCACATCTGAGAAATAAAGAATATTGAAGAGCTCATAATGGAATCTGAAACGGATCTGACGACAGAAGAATGCCAAGAACTCTTGAATGAAGAACACCAAGAAACTTGACGACATATGTTTTCTTCTGAAAAAGAGGATTAATGCTGATATCTGCTATTAAATATCTTTTGAAGAAGTGGAAGGATGTCAGAACAATGGAATCAAGTTCAAAAACCACTTAGTTCACAATTCACAAACGTTTATATTAACGATTAAAACTTACATACAGTTATGAAGTTCACAAAAATAAAACAATTACAATAATTCAGATATAGCAAAATTCAAATGTCAATTAAACCACAACAACATGTCCGTTGAAAAGGACTCCTTGCGACAAAGTCATTAACAAGTTGGTGAGACGAAGCAACTTCTTCAGCAGATCCGCTGATTTAATTAATGGAGTTAAGATGCACTCCGACGTACTTCGATGACGTCTGATCAACCAGAGTTCCCTGGATATGTCTTAGGCAAACTCAAAACTCCCACCTAAATTCAATCCTTTTATATGGATTGAGACAAATGTAAGTCCACCAATCAGCACTTAGTAGCGCTATCGGACGTCTGCTGATTGTACGATGTTTTCTAGCCAATCCACGGTCGAGTTTAAAAACCACTGTCATCGCCTGATCCGCGTTTTCATGACGATAACTGTTGCCCAATTCGAGTAGAAGGAAAAGCACAGGAATCGTACGTTCAGACGATTTTATCCCGACAAATGGTCTTAGACAGGCATCCAGGTTGAGGTTAATATGTTCACAGATCTCTACAATTATAATGCTATTAATTATTTCTGAAAAATCCTGAAGAAGAAAAACAATCGACTATATAGATTCTTTAACTCCCATAAACGGAAAAAACATGACTAATAAAAATGCAGGACTGTGTATATATGTATTTTTATTATTATATATAAACAAACATAGTAAGAAAGTATATATTTTTTATTTTTTGGGGTCTCCAGAATGAATTAATCAAATTCTCATAAAAACCTATGGTAAATTGATAATTGGTTAATGAACAAAGTCTTGGAACAGATTATGTTCATTAATCAATCATCCACTGTATTTAGAATTTAATGCATGATACCTGATAAGAAAAATAATAATTAGTCAAAACTTGATCAAATCCAAAAAAAAAAAATTTATACACTTAGGTGTGGAAATTCAATCAGATGACCTTATGTTTTCTAATGATGACACCTTGAATGTGTCATTGCTGGGCCGTCTAGAGCAGTGAGAATTAGATTAAACTGGATGACTAGATTCTCACCATGTAATTGTTTACATATTGACGTTCCCACATATCAACAAGTAGTTGTTATAATTTTTTCCAATTAACTTCTAGATCTCACATATTAAACTTCTCAAACATATTTAATTTTAGTTACACAAATGCATCTACATAAGTAAAAACAAATAAACTAATTTGTCAATTTTTTAACATATGCATTTGGAAAACCTACTTTATTATAAAGACTTTCAGCTTTAATGGACACCCCTTTGCCCGAATCAGTCTGTTAATTTAAATCAAGGTTTTACTTAATGACAAAAACATGAAGTGTATTATAAATAATATGAGATTTATATAGGGTAATTACTTTGTTTTGCTTCAACCACATGTGCCTTATATGTTTGCCAATATGATAATATGATTACTAGAAATACAGTAAAACCTCGATTATCCGGACTAATGGGGGATGAAGGTAGTCTGGATAAGGAAAAATCCGGATAATCAAAACAAATACTTTAATTTGTCTTTTAATGATAACACAACAAATTTTTTTTCGATGACATATCAGTAATATTAAAAGTAAATACTGTATTTAAATCATGATCAAATTTTCAAGAAACAAACGTTCATATTGAATTTGGACTACTACTGACCAACGCTAACAGACTACCTATTGTTTAAAAGGCCCTCTGGTGGTGCAAGAAGACGGATTTTATAAAATAAAAAGCAATTGAAACTGCATTTTTATGAATAAAAATTTGACAAACTATTTATCATTTTATGACGACTAAAATTTTTTCATCGCATTCACAGCTTTTAAGTAATGCATAAACCTTCGAGGCGCGAGGCCCTTCGGACTGCGAGGCATAGGCGGTGGCCCACGTCGTCCATGCCTTACGCCGCCCTTGGT
>NW_019384798.1:790425-800173 GCF_000671375.1 Centruroides sculpturatus | reverse complement strand
CCCCCCGCGTTGGAATTTCGAAAAATCCCTTCTTATTGTGCATTGCCATGGCATTCCCTACTAAAACGCAGATAAAAACAAAAAATCGCATCTAAAATATTACAGTAGAAGTTGTTCTTCCGGTTAAGCCTTAATCCTCTTCCTCTCCCCCCGCGGGGGAATTTCGGAAAATCCCTTCTTAGTGAGCGTTTTCATGACGTACCCTAACTGTGTACCAAATTTCACCTCTTTAGGTTCAGCGGTTTGCTCTGGGCGATGATGAATCAGTGAGTGAATGAATCAGTCAGTCAGGACAAGCAATTTTATATATATAGATAACTATTTGCCAATGCTGAATTTTCTGCAATATTTAATTTCAGAAATTACAATATAATTTTATAAAAATTTTAAAAATCAGTTAAAAAAAATAATGCTTTTATAGAGTAAAAATGCCATTAAAATAAATTTGAATGTTTTCAAGCTATTTTGCTCAAGAAAACTGAACATAGAATTTTGTTGCTATGGAAACATTATGTAAAAGTTTAACACCAAATGATTGTCAGATTACATCAGGATATAATAATGCTATTAATAATTTAATAGCATTATTATAGCCTGATGTAATCTGTCAATCATTTGGTATTAAACTAAAAATTGGGTTTAATTAAATTGCCTCAATGTCCTTTTTTCCTTATTAATATGTAAATTTTTCGACTATAAATTCGACTTTCATCTATTATCAGGACTTATTATACTGGTTTTACAGACAATATTACAAAGATTAACAGAAAACAATTTTTATTTTATTTCGTATACCTGTTATATATTTCGTAAAATAAAAATTGTTTTCTGTTAATCTTTGTAATATTGTCTGTAAAACCAGTATAATAAGTCCTGATAATAGATGAAAGTCGAATTTATAGTCGAAAAATTTACATATTAATAAGGAAAAAAGGACATTGAGGCAATTTAATTAAACCCAATTTTTAGTTTAATACCAAATGATTGACAGATTACATCAGGCTATAATAATGCTATTAAATTATTAATAGCATTATTATATCCTGATGTAATCTGACAATCATTTGGTGTTAAACTTTTACATAATGTTTCCATAGCAACAAAATTCTATGTTCAGTTTTCTTGAGCAAAATAGCTTGAAAACATTCAAATTTATTTTAATNTGAAAATAGTTCGTTTGATTCTCGGCAATTCTCATCATTCTCAGCGGTAGTTGTTATATAACAATTACTATGGTTGTTGAAATACTGAATATAAATGGGGTTTGCTTGCAAAATTTTCGCGGGCAAAGTCGCGGGTAACAGCTAGTTTTTAATAAAACTACTTTTCTTTCATAAACTATAATGCTATATATTAAATAAGAATAAACTACAGTATAAGTTTATTCTTATTTAATCTGCAATCTGACAAACTTTTAAATCTTGCAAATTAATTTCATGAAAGATATGGATTAAAAGTATTTTCTGAATGAGCTACATAAAAAATGTTTTTAACAAATTATAGAATAAAAGTCACAATAAAACAATGGAATAAATAATCTACAGCAAATTTTTTATCAGTTTTCTATTTTACATAGTATAAGTAATTGATATTTGAGTAATTGATTTAATATAGAAAGAGAGAAATAGTTATTAATTTTAATTTGATTTGCTAATGATTATCACAATTCCAATAATTATTTGCTAAATTTGACATTACCTATTCTGTTTCTATTACACCATTACATAGACGAAATTCAATGATAATCGTCATTTAAAAATTATAACAGTTTTTGTTTTTTTATGCTTTATATTTTTAATAATTCTAACTGATTATAACTATTGACTTACCTTCCCGAATATCTTTGTCTTCTGGGAAAATACTACCTGGAATATATCCTGATTCTTCTAAAACAACTTTACTTTTAGATAAAATCTGGAATTAATTTTTATATGCTTATAAGCAAATTTAATTATTGAATCATTAATTTATAATAAACTTTTCCTCAATATCAATATAATAATCATCAATATTTTAAATTTATTATTAACAATAGCAGTTATGAATAAAGATATAAGATAGAACAATATGAATATAAAATAGCTGATTAAGTTAAATACTGTGAAAACTGAAAATTAAATGAATATATTTGAAAGTTTAAATTTGAAAAAGTATGAAAATGATTGATTTTTACAATTATTAGTCTTTAAAAAATTTGTTTGTCCTTAATTTCATTAAACGTTTCTACTAACTTAAACCAGTTATTTATGTTAGAGTTTACCAGTGGATATGGCTAAGCTGCTTTTGTATGTATTCATGTAGAATATTTTAATGGTAAATGACTTCTTTTAAACATTTTTTTTTTTTTGATTCTGATGAAATTCTTTTAAACTCTTGCTTTTTTCTGATAAATGAAAGTATGCATTCTAATTTTATTTTTCTTAACCAGAATATAGTAAAAAATTTTAGAATTGAGTGCAAAATGTATGGGATGGCTTAAATACACTAAATACTTTTCCCCATAAATATTTTAAAATATTAAATATCCAAAAAGACTAAAATCATAGATGAAATTTATTGTGCAATGCAGGTTTCTGAATAATATGCTCATATTTCCCTTCAATTCTCAAGCAAGCATCTTTGTAAATAGGAAATATTAAATGAAGCATAAGGTCAACATATTTTCTGCAGGCTTTTTGAATGCTTATACTTATTACACCAAATATACAGCATACTGTACTTCTATACTCCTGAGAAAACAAATATCTTTAAGGCAACACCCCTCCAGACAACTGTTTTTCATAACAATTTTTGGTGGTCAGATAAAGATTGTTTCACTGTATTTTGAAATTTATTTATATTTGCAAGGCAATTCTGATTTAATTTTGAAATTTTGTGTTAGTTTATTTATTGTTATATCAAAATAAATTCAACTTACTTATAGGATATTTAAACTTTTTAAAACGATGATATTCTTTTATTTCAGAAAGATTATAAAGAACAAATATTAGATTCTATAATCCTCTGGTGAATATCGGATTGTAAGGACAGAACAAATTTGTTTATTTACCTATAAGCCCTGTTTTAGTGGTTTCCAAAATAAACCACAAAAATGTTTAACATTCATTATTTGAATTTAATTCATACTTAAAAAAACTAATAAACAATTATTTATTGTGACATAATCACAATGCTAGGCTGCAATTTTTAATCATCTTTTAAAATAAAAAATCATGTGATTTTGGTCCAGAACAAAAGTTCATTTATAGTTAATTGGGATCTCTGACCCCTAGGATTTTCACATCTGGTCTGAATTTTAGTGCTTTGTCCCTGTACATCATACTTCACCTGATAACAATCAAGTCATGTTGTTCATCTATCTCTGTACTCAAAACAGTTTTGAATTAAAGTCATGACTTCTAGTCTAGACCAGAAGTTTGTATATAGTTAATCAGGTCCTCTGGCCTCTAAGCTTTCCATATCTGGTTATGATTTTCCATTCATCCATCTAAGTCTGTTCTTGAGATTAAAGAAGGATGGACAACAGTGGGAATGAATAGGTGTGCAATTTGAAAATTGTAGTCCAATAAATCAATTAAACACAAATGAAAGCTTCTGATAAAAATGTTAATAAAAACTAATTATTAATTATAGAAAACCAAGCTGTTAATTTCTTTCTTTCTTTGTTCTTCTAGAAGATGAACTAAGTACATTTTACATGGACACCATTATGCCATCCAAACTGAATGAAGCAGCTAAACATTCAAAGTAAAGTCTGTCTTACAAAAAATGATCATCTCTGATGAGCAGTTCTTTGAGTATGCTCTTGCATGATTTCTATTCAAATACTGCAGCATCCCAAAAGCCATTAAGGGAATTATCCCAGCTGAATTATTTATTGGGTTATTTAATCTTGTCAAGTCAGACTTGTATGCAAAGGTCCAAACTAAACAGATGCCCAGAAGTTTTATTATGACTGAGTGTCATCAAGAGCAAACATTAGACATTGAGAAGCAGATATTAATTCATCAAAACCAGATGCTGTCCAAAATAAAAGTTGGGTATAGTCAAAGAGAAGCTAGGAGATCCCATATTTATCTCATGTATTATACAAGGCCTATATTCATCAGCTAAGATTAATTTTAGTCAAGATAATAAAGGATATTTTGTTGATTTCAAAATTCTTCCTCCATTAACCATCTGAAGAACTCTGAAATAGTTATTCCAGTATTCACAGCAGCCAATGTTGAACAGACATGCCCATTCCAAAAGTGTGCAAAGTCCCTAAATTTCAGCTGCAGAAGAGACAAGGTATCAATATTATCTAACAAGAGTTCATTATCCACCATACTGTTTTGACTTATAAGTTTAGTGTGGAGAGAGAAGTTGTGACATTCCTATAATGCATATTATTTTGTACTTTGTGATTATGCCACCAGATTATTATGTATAACTACAATAGCAGAAAATTCAAAGTACTGTACAATGTTTTCCAAATGCTATATTTCATTTGCATCACAAAATAGTAGTTTATTCCCTACTTTAATAAAATATTTAAAAATTAAAGTTTTCAGTGGACAAACAGACCCAGACACAATCACATACTACTTCCAGAACTGATGTTTATTAAACATTTGATAAACAAAAAAAATCAAATAAAATCAAACATGTGAAATGCAGAGCATTAGAAACAAAGCATTTCCATCAATTCTGCTTATCATTAAGTTTTGATAGTTCCTGTTACATTTAATATTAACTGGAGAGTTTATTGAAGTATTTTGAAGAAACCATAAAAATATACTTATTTATTATTTAATATATTGATTTTAACCATCTTTAGGAGAAACAACTTTGGAGAGCATAATGAAAACATTGCTGGAGGGATCCCAAATATAAAATAGTTTTTCTTATGACTTTTTGGGATACCAAATAACATGTCTATTCATTAAATCAATATCACATCTTCCTTATGTCTTCCAGCAATACTATATTAAAAACAAATCTTTTTGGCCTAATGTATTGGCCTGCTTCAGGTTCTACACTTTCAAATCGAACAGTTTACTGAATGTTCTAACATTAAAATTGATTTTTTTTCTTTTTTTTATTATATAAGAAAGCTATGATATTGATTAATGTTAAAAGAAGTTCCAGCTTTAAAAGATTCATTGCTTAACATGTCTATTTACATTCAATTCAATGTTTCAACAAATTATAAGAAAAAAAATCAAGGAACTATTTGTAAAATTTTTTAAAATTATTATATTTCTTTCTACATTGCATATCTTATGTACAGTACCTTTTCATCTTTTCTATCCTTCATTTTACCCTTAGCTGTTTAAACTAAGCAATTTTAATAATTTTTTGTAACATTTAAGTTCTAGAAAACTTTGAAATTGTCCAAATCCATTCAAGTAACAATCAAAAACAGACAAGTCCAAAATGTAGTTTCAAATCTGTCCAAGTCCATGTTTTATTTGCATGGCATATAGAATGGGTTGAAAACATATGTTTATATCAAAATAAGTAGTCTCAGCAAATTAAAATGCTTTGTGAGGATTGTTTATAAATTTTTCAAAATATTCACATATTTAACACTTGAATCTTCTAAAGAAACTAAAAACATTGCTATAGATTCTATGTCAACTCTTCTATGAAAGTTCTAATAAATTCATCATGACATTCAGTATTACAAAAAAATTTTGGCCTTTTGAATAATAATGCTTTCATTTACTTTAAGTTTCAGCAACTATTTCATATTCTGAATGAAACTTAATGATATTGTCTTACAAATAGCAGAAAATTCATAATCTAAGAATTATAATTCTGAAAGACTAATTTTTGCTACCTTAAAATATTTTTACTTTATTAGTATACTCTTTTTGAGAAGCTACTGTAGATATTCATTAATTCTAAAGGCTGGCTAATAGTAATGCAAAATAAAAAAGATCTTTTTTTTTGTCATAAACTAGCATCTGGTATACTTTACTTTTCTCCAGAGAGAGTAGTTTGTTCTTATCATCTTGGTGATTCTGAAATAGTGTGGAATTAAAAGTCATTTTAATAACTATCCATTTCTTGCAACTTTCTTTCAAAATGCATTTTTGATGGTTTTTAAATGCATTTTAAATACTATAAAATAAATTAGGATATGATGAAAATCATAAAATAGCTGAAAGTAGATGAATTAACCATCAAAGTTTGTGAGACAAACATATCAATGTATACAATGATAAATTTTTATACCTAATTTAATACAAGTACTGTAGTTGTCAAAAGTGAAAGCAAGTGGCAATATTCATTAGTCAGAATTTTTTTTAATTGAATGTTTTTATTAAAACTGTTATCCAAAAACCACTAAAATAGAATTTTTTACACAATACTTTTCTCCAGTGAAAACTCAAACATTAAATGATTAAAGATTTCAGAATAACTTTGATTTTTACAATGTTTTACTTAGAGTCCTTGAAGACATAGGAATGAAAAAAATTTCAGATATGCTTCTTACATTTTCAAACTTTTATATCAAACCAAAACCTGTAAAATTTCAACCAAATAATTGGAACTTTATAGGTTTAGTTTCATTTTCATATAGTTTGGTCTACAGTTTGTATGTGTATTTAAGAGCATTTTGTTTTATTTCATAAAGTCAGAATAAAATATCTTACAATGTATAAAATATAAACCTTTACATTGAAAAATAAATTAATTACCTCTGTCATTTTCTTTATCATCAAATAAACTAATCTATATTGTTTTTCATAATTACCAAAAGTAAGGATGGCTTTGACTGCTTCTAGATGATCAGCTCTTTTATGTTTAAAAAGTTTTTTATCTATTTTAATTGATAAGAAAATAAATTTTAAAATGCTTTTATAAACAAATTACATAATCCATATTTACATATATTTAATTAAAATAATATAAAGTACCATTATTTTGTATAAATAATCAGCAGATTATCTGTGTTTACTCATACTTATAATTGTCTAATTTATTTAATAAAAATAAATTAGACAATTATAAGTGCAAGTTTTGTGGTGGGACAGGTTATATGCCAATTTTAAATTACTGTTATGAACTTATCAAACAGCTTTCATTTGTCTAAAGTCACTAAGGATGTCTTTAGAAAACTTGAAAAATTCTTTACATGCTGCAGATATATTCATCTGCCTTTAAAATTTTTCCTAAAACCAACAAAGCTATATATGCATACTTTGTTTTTTAGTTCTCTTCTATTTTCTGTGCCCTTAATTCACATTTTAATCAATATTATTAGGTATTCTTATTTGAATTTTTATCTTGAAAGCTGATAAATTTCCTACAATTATCCCCTATCTATATAATGTCATGATTTTAGAGAATTTTGACAGTTAAGATACATAATGTTTTATAACTGCCATCCTAATAAGCTATAAACTCATTGCTTTTTTTTATTACTATAGAGTAAATTTTAATAATTATATACATTTAAAATGATATCTCTAGCTTGACTGCAATATTTTGCTTCTTTATACAATGGCATTATTTTCCATCTTTTGTTAACAAAATCAAAACTAAAGATAGTATCATTACAATTTTAAATCATTATCATTTTCTTTTTGAAACTCTACAGTGTAGAAATCAGTTTTATATTAATTAAAGTAGCATTTGTATAAAATTTAATTTATTATTAAGTAACTCTCAAATTAGAAAACAACAGTAAAATAAATCCTCATGTAGCATACTAAACAGTAACTGAAGAAATAAAACAAACTTTCAGCATCTTATTGAATGATAATCTTTCAAGTATTTACCATATAAAAAAAACATATCTTTCCTTAAACAAGTTGACTGTTGAAGAATAAAATGTTTTTACCATATCATTTCATTTCTGTCTTATTATAAATGTTAAAATGAACTAAAAAAACTTAAAAAATAATTTTAATGCCTTAATTTTTACATTTAGTTTATACAGAGTGAATTGATAGCAGAAGGCTAAACAAATATTGTATCAGCCTTCAGTAATGACATTCTTTCCAGTAAAGTTTTCTGTTTTGTGAATCATAATCACACTTGTGAATCATAATCACACTTTAACATAAACTTTTCTACTGGCAAAAAACATTTTCCACTAATTCGAATGATGAGAAACATGGCAACAACTAAAAAGTTTTTTTTTTTTTGATTCTGATGAAACCGTGTTGTTGTTGATATTACCTTGCTTCTTTACATACACACTACAGTGACATTATTCAACACTTTATTCAATTGGGACGCTATTTACAAGTCGCATTTTGGGCATTAGCCCCTCTTCAGCCAACTAATTAGCCCGTTTAGTTCTTCGCCTGAGTTAACTTGGGCAGGTTACATAGCCTTACATAAAACTCGGTCCTTTTGGTCCCCCAAAAAATTTTTGTTTTTTTTTTTTGAATTTTTGGAATGTTTTTTAAGTCTCCAAATTTTTTCAAAAATTTTTACCCGTGCAAAAAAATTTTATTGCGATTTTAATTAGCCTTTGATAAGGCTCGATTAAGGCTTAATTGTTTTTTAAATTAATGGGATTTTTTTATCAAAATTAATTAATCGTTCTAAAGTTGTAGTGCACGGATTTCCCTTCAGTAAAGTTATTTAAAGCTAGTTTCTGATGTCAAAAACGACCTCCAATAGTTTTTTAATTAATAGATTTTATTATGTATACGTTTAATTAAGTCGGGGGGGTCTGAAATCGCAATTAAAATTTGAATTTTTTAAAAATATTTAAAAATATACGGCCAGATAGTATTCACCCTACTACAAACCCTTCGCCTCTCGAGACTTCTATGAGAATGTCCCGGGAAATCCGACTCCAGCTGTGTAAACAATGACTCATCGGTGTCAAATTTCGCAGAAGGCGAGACAAAGGAAAATAAAGTTTGAAGCTTTTTCTTCAAAACTAACGCATTTCTTTCGTTTTTTTTTCAGTTTTAAGTATTTTTTATGTTTAATTACATTAATATCAAAAATTGCTGGGAACTAAAGGGGCTAAACATTAAAATAAAACATGAGAAATTATACATATATACGCGAGTAAAACATTTTTAAAAAACTTTTAAAAAAACATACCTCAAAAGCACATATCACGAGCGTACAGATGTCGTACAGGATGGACAGTTTCATATTCTATATATCAAATGGACAATAAACAGATTCGAAGCTAACTGCTTGACGACAGGGCTTTCGAATATGACGTTCTGGTTAAATTCCAGATACGTATACCGTCATGGCGGCTCATCTCTGATTCCAGCAAACAAAAGAAAGGAAACAGTGGGGACGCACGTTCTAACCTAACCTATTCTAATAAATTACCATAATTATTACCAACCAAATTACTACAATAGGTTAGGTTAGGTTAGGTTAGAACGTGCGTCCCCACTGTTTGCTGGAATCAGAAATGAGCCGCCATGACGGGATACGTATCTGGAATTTAACCGACGTTCTTTAAGTTTATACAAATAATTCAGATAAATAAATTGAAATTTATAACATTTTTTAACAATATTTGTTTTACCTGTAATTTATATTCGTATATCATACCAAAATTCACACAATAACTGTTGTAACATTTTTTGTGACGAGTTTCACGCAAAGTCATCCCAGCGACAGTATTTGGTCTGCTAATTTACATATATATCAGTGAACTTATTTAAAGCTATTACATTAAATTGTACAAACCAATTATTAGTATTTGTTTTACCTGTAGTTTATATACGAACATCAAATTCACATGTTATCAGTTGTAGCTTTTCGTAAA
>NW_019384798.1:786777-789666 GCF_000671375.1 Centruroides sculpturatus | reverse complement strand
CATTGCACTGTAAAACTTTATGCTTAATATTAACAAAGTTTACTGGGAAGACAAACTTTGACTTTGTTGCTCATAAATATGGCAAAATTACAGTGAATTTGAAGTGCAATAAAATATTTTAATAAAAATATCACAAAATACCTAACAGAAATTCTTGAGAGACAAGAAAGTAAACAAGACAGTAAAATTCCAGCAAAAGTTCAGAAGTTTGTTAAATCCCTTTAGTTCTTCGCCCGAGTTAACTTGGGCAGGTTACATAGCCTTACATAAAACTCGGTCCTTTGGGTCCCCCAAAAAATTTTTGTTTTTTTTTTTTGAATTTTTGGAATGTTTTTTAAGTCTCCAAATTTTTTCAAAAATTTTTACCCGTGCAAAAAAATTTTATTGCGATTTTAATTAGCCTTTGATAAGGCTCGATTAAGGCTTAATTGTTTTTTAAATTAATGGGATTTTTTTATCAAAATTAATTAATCGTTCTAAAGTTGTAGTGCACGGATTTCCCTTCAGTAAAGTTATTTAAAGCTAGTTTCTGATGTCAAAAACGACCTCCAATAGTTTTTTAATTAATAGATTTTATTATGTATACGTTTAATTAAGTCGGGGGGGTCTGAAATCGCAATTAAAATTTGAATTTTTTAAAAATATTTAAAAATATACGGCCAGATAGTATTCACCCTACTACAAACCCTTCGCCTCTCGAGACTTCTATGAGAATGTCCCGGGAAATCCGACTCCAGCTGTGTAAACAATGACTCATCGGTGTCAAATTTCGCAGAAGGCGAGACAAAGGAAAATAAAGTTTGAAGCTTTTTCTTCAAAACTAACGCATTTCTTTCGTTTTTTTTTCAGTTTTAAGTATTTTTTATGTTTAATTACATTAATATCAAAAATTGCTGGGAACTAAAGGGGCTAAACATTAAAATAAAACATGAGAAATTATACATATATACGCGAGTAAAACATTTTTAAAAAACTTTTAAAAAAACATACCTCAAAAGCACATATCACGAGCGTACAGATGTCGTACAGGATGGACAGTTTCATATTCTATATATCAAATGGACAATAAACAGATTCGAAGCTAACTGCTTGACGACAGGGCTTTCGAATATGACGTTCTGGTTAAATTCCAGATACGTATACCGTCATGGCGGCTCATCTCTGATTCCAGCAAACAAAAGAAAGGAAACAGTGGGGACGCACGTTCTAACCTAACCTATTCTAATAAATTACCATAATTATTACCAACCAAATTACTACAATAGGTTAGGTTAGGTTAGGTTAGAACGTGCGTCCCCACTGTTTGCTGGAATCAGAAATGAGCCGCCATGACGGGATACGTATCTGGAATTTAACCGACGTTCTTTAAGTTTATACAAATAATTCAGATAAATAAATTGAAATTTATAACATTTTTTAACAATATTTGTTTTACCTGTAATTTATATTCGTATATCATACCAAAATTCACACAATAACTGTTGTAACATTTTTTGTGACGAGTTTCACGCAAAGTCATCCCAGCGACAGTATTTGGTCTGCTAATTTACATATATATCAGTGAACTTATTTAAAGCTATTACATTAAATTGTACAAACCAATTATTAGTATTTGTTTTACCTGTAGTTGATATATGGACATCAAATTCACACGTTATCAGTTGTAGCTTTTCGTAAAACAAGTCTCGCATACAGTTATCACAACGACACTATTTGGTCTACTAATTTACATATATAAGTGAGCTGATTTTTGAAACAATTTCAGTATAAAATGGAAAGTTGTGTACAAACAGGAATTATTATATTAATCTTAACTTATATTATTTCCAGATTTTTACAATCATTTATTTATACATGAACTTTAAACTTTGGTGATCATCGTCATAATTATATCCAATAGTCACCAACTTAATTACAATATTTTTATCCAGTTCTCACTAATTTTAAAAATAACAATTGTATAAATAAGTTTTTATTTATACAATTGTTATTTTTATTTTTAATAATCTCAACACTCTCTTTAAATTTTCTGTTATATGTTTTCTTCTCTTTATGTAGAATCTGTATGTTAGTTTTATCTATGTTGCAGTCGTTTAGTACACAATGATCATGGAATACTGAGTTTAATCGGTGATACTTCAAATCAGACATATGTTCTTTAACCCTTATTTTTAGTTTGCGTTTTGTTTCGCCTATATAAAAACTGTTGTTTTTACATGTACATGGTATTTTATATACGATATTTTTCGTTTCTTCTTTATTTATTTTTTGTTTTCTCATACTTTGTTTAGCCTTCAATCTGGAGAATAGATTTTCATATTTTGGAGCAAGTTTCATATTATTTTTCTTCATTTCTGTATCTATTTGCTCATACATATTTTTTATGTATGGAAAACCTACATATTTTACTTTTGTTTTGGTAGCATTATCTATTATTTTTTGCCATTTATTAATTAATTAATCTGATTGGATATCCGTTTATGTTGAATTTTTTCTTTAAATTATTTATATGTTTATTTTTAATAATTTCGTTATTTTATTTTTAATATTTTCGTGGACTCGAAAAGCACTCCATGGCAGGCATCCTTATGACCTGGCCCAGGATTTTGTTGACAAAACTGCGTAAAACAGCTGGTTAGATCAGGATGCCTCTTTGTGGAGACGGAAGGATTCATGATTGCCATACAGGATCAGGTCATAAATACTAAAAACTACAGAAAACACATACTCAAAGATACAACACTCACAAATGACACATGAAGAAAATGTCACATCATGCCAGAAACTATACAACACATCACTTCTGGTTGCAAGCTCTTGGCACAGACAGATTACTTACATAGACACAATCAAGTAGCAAATATAATACACCAAGAGCTTGCAAAGAAA